>NW_028186529.1:51998-56503 GCF_003343005.1 Rhea americana | reverse complement strand
AATATGACTTTCATCATCTGTAATTTATGATAGCTTCCAGCCATATACTGGCACGTGACTTCTACTGTTTTGCATCATTCAAAACTCAGCTTTATGAGTGCCCACTCAATGATTTTTTTTTGTAGACCCACTTGTCTACAAACTCTAATCTTACTGTCTCTCCAAGAGAAAGGAGACAGTATCAGACACAAGGCAGACATTATTCATGGTTTATAATCTAGTGACTGAAGAAGCAGAAAAAGTAGAAACATCAACGTATAACTTAGTAGCTGGACTTAGCCAAACTGATTATTTCTGCAACAAATCAGAAATCTACACACTCATACAAGCATCAGTGTACAGAAAGATAACCAGACTGACTGCAGTGTAGTTAGACTTCTGCAGTTATTTAAATGCAATTCTAAGACACTGGTGACAGTGCCTGGAAAACAAAGGTGTTAAAAAGCATTGATTTAGTAGTTTCCCAAAATATAAAACAACGCAGAGCATAAATATCCAGAAATACATTTGTACCTTTTATCAGTATTCAATTCAAAAATCCTATTTTTGCAGAGTAATTCTTCAAGATATCAAAGTCTGAAATATCCAGCACTTCTATTTTGCACTGTGAAGACAACCTCCAATACAAGAGTCACATTTTTGTTTCATAAATAAAAGTATTTTCATTACATATCTACAGCAGGCATATGTTTTATCCAAAATACTCTTTAAATGAGCAGAAGTGCTATGTATTACTCAGAAGTTATCTACAACTGGACCAATACCTATGTGACACTGAAGAAATTATTTATCTATCCAATCACAACTGAATCATTCCAATATTCAATTCACTGAAACAGTTAAGTGTGGTTTGCCCTGTAGCAACAGTGTGAGAAGGGAGATAAGGGAAATCTCAAAACCACAATAGGACTCTATAACACCACCAGCTATATGCTTAGTGTCTCTTATCAGGACTGCAAGCTGTAGAGTGATAATGATTTCACTCTAACTCCATTGGTAAATGCAAAGTTAGTAGTGATTCATATAGCTACTATGATTTGATGGAGAAGTTCAGCCCTTGGATTCAAAAGGAATTCTGTTTACCATCATACAACTATGAAAGTTCTTTCTCTTTACAGAATAGATGGCGAAGCCACAATTTGTTATTTGGCCAGATGACACAAAATTATCTTCCCAACAGTAATGGATTCTCTCTCAGAATGTTCTATTTTCAATGTCTTCCATCTACAGCAGAAGCAACTCACACAAGCTGATCCTGTTAACCCCTTCCAGGTGCATGGCCCAAGCTTCTACTCATTCATTATACAGAAGAAAATGGGCAGATATCCCATCCTCTTCTTCTGGGATCCTCCAAAGAATATTTAATGCCATTAGAGGTCCATAAACCAAAAGACATAGCTGAGCTACATCGCCAGGTGATACCTTAGCTAAAAGCTAAATCAGGGGACAATTTCTCTATTGTTAAAATATACCCCTAACTACAACTCAACTTTTTCCCCATTATAACAGAAACAAAAATCCCACCTTTATTTAGTAGAAAATATGGACAACAGAGGAGTTCACAGCTATAAGAAAGTTCTGAAAAACAAAGTGAGGTGTCCGATTCAAACACTGTGATGAGACACCACTCTTGCTGAGATATCAACTCTACTCAGGAAGCACCACTACAATCCAAGCAACTCCTTATTTCATGCAGCCTAGAAGTACTTTAAACACAGAAGCACAACTCTATGCTTGTTCAGAACTTCCACAGTCCAGTTAGCTCCATATGTATCTCCCATCTACCTTTGTTCCAGGAGCCAGGCACTGTGGGGCCTAGTTCAGTAAACTGTCTTAAAATAAACTGGTCACACACAAACATAAGCAGGTTCCTTACACAATGCAACAGTGGCAACACGCTTTTAAAAGAGGTCTAGTTTAACTAGAATTACTTTATTGCCTGTTCTGTTCTAGCTCCTCCTTAGTCTTAAGGGATCATTACAAAGTAACAAAGTAACACAAAAGAGTCTAGTAATTTGATTCCTAATAGAACTAGAACTTTAAAGTTCCAGTTCCCACTTCTGCATATTTGTACATTTTACAGATGATAAGTTTAAAAACAGAAGTCACTATAATTTTCTTCTGGGAGGTGGGACATGCTAGTTTGCTCATTCTCAGGCACCAGGTCTCCCACCTCTGTGTGAGGCCTCTCTAAACAAAAAAAGCATTATGTAAAAATAATGAAATGGAGTCAAAGAGCAGCAAGAAACAAATACTACAGTGATTTTCTCTTAAAATTCACCTAGGAAGAGGGAGACCAGGATTCCCATTCATGGATCTCAGAATGATGGAGAACTACAGGACCCAGAGAGAGGCTTTCCCCCAACGCAAAACTTTCATCCTTAGCAAAGACTTGGCAAAGTCTTGCCATTAAGGTACTAGCCTCGCTGTGTAACTTTTCTACATCTCAGGCGTTTTCCAGGCCTGATCCCCTGCACGTTGCAACACTAAACAGTATGTCTGAGAACAGCTAAWTTAAGATGGAAAAGCTGCGCTGAAAATATTAAAGAGATAGAACACTGTACTGAAAGAATCAGAGCATTATAGCTAGAGGTCTCTAACTTACTATCTTCAATGAAAAGGAACGTACTTCTGTCAACAGACCGGAAGATCATTCATATAGCACAAAAGTAGTCTTTGGGAAAGCTCTCGCTATGCTCTTGCTAAAAATAAACACCAAGAAAAAAATTTAATGTATACCCATTACCATTTCTTCCCCCCTTTCCAGATACAATTATATCTCCTTGTCAAACATTCATTTGGAAAGGTTTCTCAACCTGGTAATGGCAGATGGCTAACACACCAGAAGACAACACACTGAAAAGTGTTTTAAGAATACGTATGTCAAATGAGAACAGCCAAAATGAGGGAAAACAAGAATAAGAGATGAATACTCAGAGTGTAGCCCATTTTTTTTGACTGCAAATGAAAACTGTAGTGACATTATGTTGTCTCTGGATTTATTCCCTCCTAAAAGGTCAGATGACTCTTCCGTTATGAGAAAGATCATTGAGAAACAGTTTCTTAGAGTAACATGCTTGTTTTTATACGTACTCCTCCACAATGCCCACTCTCTTCAGAACAATCCAAAGTAGTATCTCAAAAATGGATCTGCAAACATACCAGCACACATTACAGCTGAAGAGGAAGAAGTTCTTCCAAGTATGAAGCTGTCACTGATTAAATGCAAACCACAAAGGAAACAAACTGTTCCATTCAGATTCTAAAAAGAATATTACTGCTTACTATTCAGTGTTACCTACTCAACAGGTTATACCAATCACAAAAAGATACACTATATAAGCAGAAGTCACACAGCGCATTCCAAGAGACAAATGGACAGCACAGTAGTTTTTTCCTGGCAATAAGCAACATCTACATAGCAAACAAAGGCATTGCTGGACTATGACTGAGCAGGTCCAGGACAGTTTTAGTTTAGCACCTGTTTGCCACTTGGTAGCAAAGATATAACAATTCAGGCCTCTGCATGGATGAACAATCCAACCAAATACCCAAAGTGTCTGCTGGAATTGCAGCAGCAAAAGCTATAAGTGATGCACATCAGCACTCCTGGAGGTCTTACTTTTCACTAGGTTAAAACTCACCACAGAAGTATCCTTTTTCACAGTGCAGAGGTAGCTCCAATGGAAACACTGATTTTTCTTGTCATGCTACCTTTCTCCAGCAAAAAGCACCAGGACAAAGAACATCGTTCTCCCTACAAATACACAGTCAACGGATTGAAGACTGCACAGCAACATGAATGCACAACAARTGGTCTCAGGAGAGATCTGTGCCATCCATTCAGGTCTAGGTATAGAACAGCAAGTCTGCTGCAAATACATGGCTGTCCAGTAAGTCAAAAAGACAGATGACACAGAGCCCCTTTGAGTGAAAGGTCTGCTAATATCAAACCTGCCTGCAAGCTGCCTCATGTCATTACATTGGTGCTCCATCTCTTCAGTACACGAGGATGATCAGCTAGAATATCAGTTCATCATAGTGTCTTTTACATGCGCAGCTCCTTTTTTTGCCAAAGATCACTTCATGCCTTATTTCAGTCCAGATTAAGCTGATTTCTTAAGAATTCCAGGTAAAGTTACTATAAAACAGTCCAAACCCAAGATTAAATATATTTATATAAATACAAATATATATACACAGTAATACACACATATATATATATAYACAGTCTTCCCTCATGTATAGATACATATGTAGCCTAGAGAAAACCATTTCTAAATTCCATATAAACAAGTAGCATCCACACGTAGGTGAGGCCAGAGAAACCTTTTACCTGGAGGCGATTTGTCCATCTTTTAACCAGCCCGGAGGCTTTCAGAGAGAGCTTTTGAACACCAGCCGTCTGGGTGCAACGGGAACAGGAAGCAGACGGGCAGCGGGCATCGGAGCACAACCCGTTACAGCGTGGTTTCGGCGCCTAGCGGGGCCGCCTCACACACGGT
>NW_028186529.1:43188-51018 GCF_003343005.1 Rhea americana | reverse complement strand
CTCGCCGGCTCGGCCCCGCCAGCCAATCAGCAGCCGCGTCGCTTCCTTAAAGGGACAGGGGAAGCCGATGGCAACCCGGCAGCACCGGCGAGCCGGGGCTGAAGGCAGGCGCGGTGATTGGCTGAAAGTGGGAGGGGGCGTGGCCAAGGCGGCCCGCGGCCGCGGCCGGCGCCGCAGATGAGCGTCGCCCCCCACTTCCTGACCGCGTGTCGGAGAGGCGGCGGCGGCGCCACGTGAGCGGAGCAGAGCGGCCCCGGCGGCGGCAGGGCGGCCACAGCGCCCCCCGCCGCGGGGAGGAGCGCGCAGCAGCGCCCGCGCCGCCCGGCTGGCGCCGCGTCACGCCCAGCGCCGCGGCTCCACCGTGGGCCGTGGAATTCGCACCTCTGCTTCATCGTAGTAACTTGCCGTTCACGTCGACCGTTTTGGGTAGCAATGCCGTATTTTAGAATTGTGACCCACTTGATTACGGAGTTTCTTTGAAGAACGCACGAACAGACTAACAGGAAGTTAGAGGTCGTTGCAAGAAAATACGTGTACTCCTGACCTCCTCCCCCAAACTAAATACAGACTCCAGCTGAATGTTCCTTGTTGGCACTTTCAGCATTGGGAAGGAGACTAAGCGGTTTAGCAGCACAGTAAGACAACACCACCAATCCGGCCTTCTTCCCCTTACCTTCCTACCAGAGTTTTATTGCATATTTACACTGCAGCTGGAACATGGCCAAGCAGCTTACTGGGAGCTGGCACAAAACGCAGACCTGACGGGTGCCGTGTGTCCCTAGCCAGCAGTTTGGTTGCTGGTTTCAGGTGCTGCGCTGTCCCCCAACCTGTGCGGACGATTCTGAGCCACGTGAGCTCCGCTGACCAAAGCTCTGAGGTCGGATGAARCGAGGAGCCTCTCCCTGAGGCATGCGGGAGCACGCCAAAATCAGGGTGCTGTGCCAGTCATGCCTGTTCTAGCTGTTTGCCTTCGCACCTTGCTATCACATACATGTACCCCTTCAAACACATTTAACCTGTTGCCAAGTTTTGGTGCAAGTCTGAAGCATGAGAAGTTCCTTTGTTTCACAAGACTAGAAAGCCATGTAATCACTAAATATGGCCAGTTTAGGGTCCTTGCTGAAGGAAAGGGGCATCGAGGCGTAGGAATACCGCGGGACTGGGCAACCTACATCAGTGAACCATCGCACGAGTGCTTCAGCAGCAGAGAAAAGCTCCAAAGCAAAAYTCACTCTGTATTAGACACAGAAAGACACTCAGCTCTCGAGAGGTTTGCAGAACTGCTCTTCCTAACTTTTCCTTCTTGTGGAAGTACTTATTTATAAATGGCCCAAAGGCTTCCAGAAAAGAGGTTTATAATAAGCATTTCCTTTCTCCTGAGGAGATACTGAATTCTCTGCAGAGAAAAGCCCCAAAGCAAAACTCACTCTGTATTAGACACAGAAACCATTTGCTGTTTTTTGCAGCCTCGGGTATATTTAGAGAAACCTTGCATTTTAGAAGGAATGGCTAGCACAGATCATATAACGCACTTTATCTCAAGCATCGTCTACGGTCCTTGTGCATGGCTGGTGAGGAGGGGGAAGTGGCTGCCACCTTCTCTGCACGAGAGCAGAAAGTGGTGGYAGAGGCTGGCTGCCTCTTGCGCCTGTGCACAGCTCAGCACAGTGCTGGAAGCTGCTGTGCTGCTGCTGCTGCTGCAGCACGAAACACTTCCTGAGCTGTAGCGGTGGTACCTGAGAAAGCCAAGAGGAGGAATGCCTGGCGTGTTGCGCAGAGGGAACCGTCACATAGGTGTTCACAGGAAGGGTTGGGATTTCTGGCTTGCAAGCATAAAGAAAGCAGCAGAGGCAACGGTGACTGCAGTGGAGGAGACCGAATAGCAGATTTTGCAAGTAGTGGGATGTACCCTCTTTCACACTGGTGCTTGATACAATGTGTTTTCTGAAGAGCTTGAAGAAAATGAGACCTTGAGTTGGAAATGCAACTGAAAATAGTGATGTTTGGGCAGGGCTTAGTGGAAGTGGGGGGAAAGAGCAAGAGAACAGGAGATCAGATCTAAGAATATTTTGTTACACTGAAAATTAGTTTCTCCTCCACTCTGCCAACTCTGCTGTGCAAGTTGCAGTAGCAGATACTTGAATCAACCTCTTGTGGTACACTTCTGCTTGGTTAGTATTCACAATTTCCCCAGAATATTTATCCAGATAAACTGAGACCAAATAGGACCCTYGGTACTGAAACATGATGTGCACTTCCCAGAAAATGTCTTTGCAACACCAGTGGAACAGGACAGTGCTAATCTTATTTATGACAGGTAAGAAAAAGACCAAAGCATAACATTAYGAAAGCTACAGAAAGAATTTCGCAGTAAAGCAACAATCCATCTGTTTTCTCTCCCACCCATTGTGCCAACTGTTCTCAGGTTATTGTATTTGTCATATAGTCATAATCTCTGTTCAGAGGGAGAATTTTCCCAGATAGAGGCAGTTTTATAAAGTTGGCAACATTGCCAGCTACTTCTGCAAACTAATTTAATTCCACTAATCATTGCTTTATGGGTGTGCAACTTCAGACTGGAAACAGGAAAGACACCACAAATAATACAAATCTCTGAGGTTTTAAAATGATATTTGAGACATAAAAGTCAGAGTGTTTCAGGACACTACACCAGGAATAAGGCACCAAATTTATTTTTATTTAAAAACTTAGATTTTTGTTATTTGGTGTGTTTTTCTGAGGAGGGGCTATGAGCAAGTTTTATTTATTTACTTACTTATATAAATCATTCCCTTTCCTGCTAGATCAGAGCTGAATTAGGCAATGCATAAGATATTACATTAAAAATTGTACTTTATATGGCAAGATAAGCCATTGCATTTAGTAGCAAGATAAGATCACTAAAGTTGTTAAATGTACTTTTGAGTAAAACTTGCCTCTTTTCTGTATTCTGCTCAAGGAAGCAATGAGAAGGGCTGATCCTGAAAGACCTGAGCTGGACTAGGACAAGAGGTCCTATCATTAGGGCTTCTGTRTGCAATTTAGTGGCTTTCTTTGGTCACTTTCTGCAAATAGAATTTCTCATATCCCCATTCAWGTAATACTCCGAAAGAACAATTTTTCCAATGCAGCATTTTCCTTGTCCATTATTCTCAAGACCACTCTACCCAGTGGGGAAAAATACTTGCGTTTTTCATAACTTACCCAATTAACCAATTACAACACCTTAACCTATGACTGTACTCTCAGGCACCTTAGGCTTCTCCTTTGTTTCGAGCAAAAGCCTGATCGGCACTCCTCAGTGATTTAGAACCAAAGACACTGCAATCTACGTCATTTTTGCAAGGACAGCACCTTAGTCAGACTGTGTGGAGATCAGGGTTCATACTGATATTTTTAGTTAATACTAATATTAAAAGCAGGCAGCTGAAGTAAAAACAGGATGTTGCACCGTTCAGGTTCCAGCTGTCTGAAGCAAAAAAATGTCTTTAATCTGTTTAAATTTCTGTTCCATATGTAAGTTTGGCACTGGTTGTTACAAATACTGTTAGCCAGCCACCATAATCCTGGTAGACCTGTCTCTGGCATGCACTGAGGCACGTTCCAAGTTTAATGCACAAAGACTCTTCTGTCGCCAAATGCTTCCAAGGTACATTTACAGAGCAAACTGAAGGCACAGTTGTGGCACAGGTACTGTTTTTTAGCCTAAGCTGCTCTGATGTCAACAGCAATTAGACACGGAGTGCAGCAGATTGCAGGACAGGTTAAAAACCTGGACTACCAGCCCTCAGAGAGCCGGGGGTTAACATGCTCCCTGAGTGCTAGCCTGCGCTGAGGTCGGCTGCGCTGCCTCCAGCACCTGCGTCACTGTACGTGGGAGCTAGCTTAAAGCCATGTCTGCCCATGCCATAACCACTTTTTCATTTTTCTGCGTKGACTCTGTGGCTCTGACCTCGAAAATTCACAAGGCTCTCATGTGAAGAGGAGGCAGCAGATAGACATATACCTCCCCCCACAGCCCCCTTGAATCTCTGCGAGAGGAGAAGCTTGTGTGAGCATAGACATCCAAGAACAGTTTTATGCCCAATGAGCAATTACACTGACAAGCTCTGAGGAGACYGAAAGAATTACACGTGCCATAGTCTGTATGGCGTTAACTTGAAGGCTGCCACTCCAGGAACTAGGGAGGAAGGGATAAGGCAGATACGGGGAGGTGATGGTGCATGAGAAGATGCATCAAGGCAGAGTCCCAGGGAAAGGAGGACGGGGAGCGCAGCTAATCGTCGTCAACCTGGTGAAACTAAGCGATAATGGAACGTGAACAAGGAGGGAGCAGAGAAAGGGAATTAAAGATAAAATAAATGTTGTGTCGAGAGAATAACAAAGAAAAGAATAATAGGATGAGGAAAATAAACTGCCTCTAAAAGATTGAAGTACATTAGATGGCAAATATACCAACCTAAACATTAAGGGAAAAATAAAGCAGGGTAGGGGACACATACACACTAGTGTTTTGTTATGCTTCAGTACTATATATATTTTGATCCCAGATTACCTCAGTGTTTGAAAGGGGATGTGGCTGTGTCGTTGATGGGGATTTGAAAAGGTGGCTATGTGAGGTTTAAGAATCTCCTGAAAGTCCATTCCTAGTGCTTACAGAGGAGAAGTCTTACTTTAACTGAAGAAGTAGGAGTTACTAATTAAAAAAAAAAACTTTTTATTCATTGCAGACCAAAGATATCACAAGTATTATTTCATTAATATTCTGAGACATACAATACTTTTTCCATATTACTCTGATATATTCTGCTGTGGTAAAAGTGAACTTAACCTTTCACTGTGAACTACACAGAGACATCTATATATTGTTCAAAATCCCACTACTGCTGGTTCAGAGGTTGCAGAAAGGGAGGCAGCAGAGAACAGATAATACCTCCTAATGCTGTTTCCTTCATGAGGAGCTTCAGGCAAATAAGTAGACTGGGGTAGGACAAGAAGAAAACTAATATATAAAAAGTTTGTCTTTTCCTTTTTCTACTTCACTGTTTTAAGGAAAGGGCAGAAAATGATAGTGTTCATTGACTTCACAGAGCTAGGGAGCTATAGAAAGGGAGGTGAAAGAGGAGGAAATGGGGAGTCCAGAGGAGATGGAAAACGGTATGAAAGAAGGTGCAGGTGTTAGAGTGAGCAACAGCAGCGGGAAGGCAGCAGGGCCTCATGGTGGACCAATGAGAAGTGAAGAATGGACAGGGACAAGAGGATGAACGAAGGGGAAGTCCATTCTCATAATCATTTTCCTAAGTATTGGCTTGAGTATTTGAGGGCACTAGGAGTGTGCCCTGGTCTCAGTGCCCTGACATGGCAGGCAGGTGGCAGGTAGAGCAAACTCAGAAGGATTTGGGTAATCGTTCCGGGTAGCAAGCCTCGTGGCCAGGGCTCAGAGATAAACGACGCTCTGGCATCCCTTGCCTCTCAGGCGATTCTTATACTTCCAGTTAGTCTTGCACTTCAGACCTCTCCCCATAGTCTCTCATATTTTGTTTCAGGAGGACTTCCTAAATGGCAGAGGCAGAATCATGAGAAGTCAAGAGATTTGTGCCACGATTCAGCACAGCAGAGGGGGGGAAAATTCCTGGCACTACCGCCTTCCAGCTGGAGCTCTTTGTGTTCAACATCTGTGGCTGTTGCCCAACCCACAAAGTGCTTGCAGCCTCCTTTTCCTCTTTGCAAACAGTTGTTGCTTACTTTTCAAGGGGTGGGTGACAACGGCCATGTTTGCTAACTCCTTGGCAAACATGCGTCCCTTGAAAGGCTGAAATCTAGTTCCTGTTATTGCTATCACGGTGTTATTTGCACAACCCTCCACATACATGGTGATTAAAAGGCAAAGACGGTGCTATAAGCTCATTCTTATCTCACAGGCATCTCTGACAGAACAGTGAAACAGTGCTACACTGCAATAAAACTATGGTAAGAGCAGGATCCAGCCTTGTCTTTTTGCCACTGGCCATTTGTAAAGGTTTATTCCTGGAAGCTTTACTCATGACAGAAACAAGATCACAACTGGCCACAAGAATCTCATTTCTTCCTGCATTTTGTAGAGGCACAGAATGAGTGTGAAAATTTGAGATATTGGCAAAGTTTGGGTTTTTTTCTATCTTGGTACTTCTGGAAAAGGTCATTCGCCAGCCTCAAAAAAGGCAAAGAGCCATATATTCATATTTTCTCAAGTGAACGTTGGGGAAGACTTACTTTCCAGCTTGCTTACATTTTTGGTGTAGTTTCTGTGGAGCCTTATAGTGATGATGAATGGAACTCAGTAGCCTCAAACACATGCAGCATAGTAATTAGTGAGCTGGACTTGACAGCCATTATATTTTCAGACCAAATTTTGCTCACAAAATCATGGAAACTGAAAATAGCYTCTTTCAAGGCCAGTAACTCTTTCTCTGTTGTGTGAGATTCAGAGAGGAGAAAAGGTCCCTAAAAAAAAAATACATTATATTAGGCATCTACTTTGCTTCTCCCTTTTTAGTATTTCAGGTGAGACTGAATATTTTTCTTGCCACGAAGAACCTTAGATTCTTGAAATGGCATGTCATTTCATAAATCTGATAAGATACAGTCCACTTTTCTATGCTGGCACCTTTAGGGTTTGCAATGACTCTTATGGCTTATCTTGCTTTCATATTAGGCAAATTATTACTCCTAATGTGAGCTAAATACTTTCTTAAGATTTCAGGGAATGCTTACGCTTCATATGTGATATTTCCAAGATACTGTTCTACATCGCATCCACAAGATACGTTAGGCAGTCATGGCTGGCAAGACTTCTTCACACATCTCTTGCAATGGACTTGATCATACACACATACAAAAAGAGACTTTTAAAGAGAATCCAATACATGCTGCATTTTTAAAATGCTTGTGGTGTAAGAAATAGCATTACAATTRTTCTCAGATAGTCTGGTGTCAATCTGCAAATTCTGCTTCTTGGGCTGCAGTGGTCTTAGCAGTAGCCAGCACTTGCAACAGCTCCTAGCTCTGTCCCGTGTGCATGTGCAAGGGGAGGTACTGCACCAAGCCCTCCTCTTGCAGACATCCAGTGACAGCAYCAGTTCCTGGCTCTGTGACATGACCTCCATCGGGATGGATGGAGCACCCTGGGCTCCAGGGTATCCAAAAGATACGATCTTTTGGCCACTGATTGTACCTGATTCTTTTCTACAAACCTCTCTACAGATAAAGTGATGTAAAGATCCRAAATGAGGCCCACCAAAGTCACTGGAAGTCCCACTAGCTTCAGTGGACTTCACATTAGACTTCAAGCTAAAAAAAAGGAAGTTATTTGAGGGTGGGAGGSAGTGTGAAAAATCTGTCAGTGTTATGAAAAGAAAAAGGCATTATAGTTAGACAAAAACAACGGGTTTGATATTCACTSCTTGGATCTTGAAATGCATGCAAAGTGAGTGCAAACTGCTACTAAATTAGCAGAATTTTATAYGTCCTTGGAAATCACTTTACACTGAGCAAAAGGTTCCAAATGTTTATAAGAAGGATATTAATTTTAGAGTAATTCTAAAAGACCTTAAAAATGAGGGGGGGGGGAATTTTTCTTTCTTGCCCTAGCAATGTTCCTTTTCTGTTACTCTGTAGTTGCTAGAGTCCTTGAAAATCTTCTGACAGAAGTCAGAACACCGAGCGGTGCAAAACTGCCCTTCACGTTTTGCATGCTCGTTCGAAAGGGAGAAGTCCGAGAGCAGCAGGGTGTCGGGCCGGCGGCTCCCCGCGGCCGGCATCGGCGGGGGCTGCCGGCCGCCAGGGCCCGGG
>NW_028186529.1:0-42954 GCF_003343005.1 Rhea americana | reverse complement strand
TAATAATAAAAATAAAAAAATAGTATGCCGGTGACATTGTAATATCTCACTTTTCCTGATCTGTAACCAGCCTAACCCTAAGTACGAAGTGTTCTTGAAGTGGGCAGCAATAATTAACATTTATTCCTCTGTATGGCTGCCAGCACTGGAAGTACCTAACTGTGGGCATTGTTTCTGTAACAAACACCAAATAAATGTCCCTTTTAATTCCCAGACAGGGGTAAAGGGCTATTAGTACGAAGAGAATCCAGCCCACCAGTGCGTTAGCATATACAATTGTCCCTTACAGCTTTTAAAAGTTGTATTAACTGAACCGAAGCCAATGAGTTAAAATAAAACAAGTGAGAGAAGAAACAGGTTCTTAGCTAGAAGGAGAAATCTCTGTGCACAATTATTTAGAAAAATTGTTAACGGACATTCTTATTTTAGTGCAAAGCAAGAATCATTACACTTCCATGGGACATTTTGGCATTTCTTTGAAAAGAAGTCCAAAGATGACAGTTTAGGAAAATATAAAAGCTCATTATTGCTCGATCTGACAAGCATTCATGCATGTTTTAGAGACGGTTCCAAACAATAAACCTGGGCTCTGAATCCAAACATCCTCTTGAACATGAAGCTCTTGAGATCCAATGCTTCTAGCAGGATAGCAGTGATACAAAAACATTCCTCACAGTTCAAATGCTGTCAAAATTTAATAAATGCACTTGCAAAACAACAACAACAACAACAAATCACCAGGGCTGACTGGAACAAGAAACCCAAATACAAAAACATGTCTGGTTAAAATCTTATTTATTGGACTTGGCTTCTTCTTCCATAAAGTGAACATCAGAGAATGAACTAAAAGTTGCTAAGTGGTAAGCTTTGAAAGTCTACCTAAAGAAAGAGAAATGAGTAACTATTTGAAAGCCTGCTTTTTTTTACAAATGTCTCCATTTGCATTATATTACAAACGCAAACTTGTGTATCTCTATCTGTGGCCCTGATATATAAAGCAGTAATTTTATGTGCCAACACTCATCTCTTTATTGCTGACATTTTTTTACAGGGAGTCTGAAAAAGTTCCTTTTTATTGGAAGCTCTTAAAAGCAAACTTCTGGAACAGGAGACAGGGAAGCAATAGTATTTTTGAATATTTGAATGTTCTCTGCGTGTTTCTTTCCATCAGTTACAAATAATAATCATACTCTTAGCTAAGTTTGAGCAAGGCAGAGTTCTCGTACTGTGCTGATCCCAGTTAAAATTGTTTCAGAAAACTATTTTTTCTACCCACTAACAAGAATGCTTCTCCACATCAAGGAATGCTTCTCTAGAAAGCCATCAAAATATAATACAAGGATTGTTCTATTCTTTCTTTCTTCTGGCCTTACACAAATAAGTCTAATATGCACACAAATCCTTACATAAATCTAGTCTAAAAGACTGCTAATCAGAAAAGAAAACAACAATGCTCTACTTCTCACACTATAAGAAAGACCACCTTGGGAAAAGAACAATTCAGTAACAGAGTGGTATGGTGTCTGTTAAAAAAGTTCACATTAAGCAAACGTTAGCTATTCAAAGAATTAACTGAAATGAGGCAGTAAGTGAGCATCTGTTCCTTGTCACTGAACTCTTAATAGGGAGCAGGCAATGAGGTAAGATATAAAAAATTATGGTAGGGAAATAAAAAAAAAAAATTACTTCACTATCCCCTAGTCTATATTATCCTCTTAGAAGGTGGGTCAAAATATCAATGACTGCTTTTCTAAGCTGTCTCTATAGTCATCAAACGAGTCAGTAGCAGAACAGAAGAGAAACCCAAGATACAGACCAGAGGGGACTCCTAACATTGCGGAAACTTTTTTTTTTTTTTGGTAGCAACATGTATATCTGGCTAGATATATGCTATTCACACTCTTTATATATTCCTTTACATTCATGTGCGGCTAAGTGGTAAGGTAAGAATAAACACTGTTATTTTCAAACATGCATATTTCAGCTGGTTAGAAGCTGTCTCACAGTCTTGTGAGCCTGGGATAAAGCAATCTGTGATTAGTTGTGATCAAAACTAGAAAGATGACYCATTAAATTACTTCTTTACTACTGCTGTTAAAATACATTAAATGTTTGCTAGGTGCTGACAGAATCAAACCCTGTGGCCCTTCTTTGGGTTCATCGCAGAGGAGCGCTGGATCCTAAGTAACAAACACAGGAATGTAGTGGAGCTGGTCAAAGAGTGGGTTGGGTGCTAGTGACAGGGAAATGACAAAATTCACAATTCTTGGGACTGGAAGGAAGCAGCACTACAATAAAAAACAATGGGATTTCAGGAGGTCAGATTTCAGTTTTTCAGAAGATCGGTAGGTAAGATTTCCTGGAAGGCTGGTCGAAAGTAAAAAGGGAATTAAAAAATATATATATATAATTTTAAAGAAATTATGTTAAAGGCACAACTGCAGAAGGTGAGTAGGAAGTAGTTTAACTGATCAGCTTAGGTCACTTTTATCCCAAACATAAAAAAAATTATTCAGGAAATGGAAAACATATAAGATTAATAAAGATAGATTTTCAAGAACACATAGGAACTTCAGAAAAGCCGAGGTGGAAAATGAGATGTTCCTCTGAACAACTCTTGCTAGTGAAATTGTCAACACCATAGTGGTAGTAGGAAGAATAAGTTTAGTGAACTAGTCAATGGAATGTGAAACCTACTRGTATTGAAACAACATTTTTAATTTTTTTTTAAAAAGTGTTCACTAAAATGTTCATCTGTGGGTAAGAGGATGACACATTTAAGATCAATAGCAAGTGAAAAAATCTGAACCTGGACAGAAAAAGAATAGATTAGACAATATTTTGATTCACTTTATATTTCTTAATCATTTGAGTCTGAAGAACTAAGCTTCATCCTAGAGTACTTTGAGAACTGATTGATCTACTCTCATTGCCATAGTGGTTTTCTTAGGAAGCGCGTGATGTATGGGTGTAGTACTTAACACCAGAAAACAGCAAATATCATATACTTTTTACAAGGAGGAAGAAAAGACCAAAGAATTATAGACTAGATAGTTTAACTCAGTTAGGTGGAAAAGCACAGGACCGAAAAATCAAAAGGGACAATTTGTAAGTATCACAGGGGAAGAAAGAGAGCCTACATAGATTTGACAAAATCTAAGTTAGTTTCTTTATTTGGCTATCTAATGAACCTGAGGACTGAAGGAAAACCAGCAGCTGTTAAATGTTACATTCTCACACCAGCTATAGCACCACTCAATGAACCAATGCACGCAGCAGGGGGAATAAATAGGAAGAACTGGAGATCTGTGAGTGGTCACAGGGCCATGATCTCATYGCAATTGCATGGTGGGATAACTCTGGCATGACTGCAGTGCTGTCATGAATGGCTATGTGCTTTTTAGGAAAGACAGGCAAGAAGGGCGAGGTGGTGGAGTTGCTCTTTATGCGAGAAAGCAGCTGGAATGTATGGAGCTCTGCATCGGTGTGGATGAAAAGTGAGCCGAGAATCTATGGGTAAGGATTAAAGGGCAGGCTAACATTCGTGACACTGTGGTGAGTGTTTGCTACAGGCCACCAGCTGGAAGTAGCCTCACAATCCTCAGAAGCCTTGGTTCTCATGGGGGACTTCAGCCACCCTGAAATCTGCTGGAAGGACAACACAGCTAGGCACAAGCTGTCCAGGAGGTTCCTGCAGAGCACTATGATAACTTTTGACACAGATGGTGGAGGAGCCGACGAGGAGAGGTGTGCAGCTGGACCTTGTACTAACCAACAAAGAAGGACTGGTTGGAGATGTGAAGGTTGGGGGCAGCCTTGGTTACAGTGACCATGAGATGGTGGAGTTCAGGAGCCTGTGTGGAAGAAGCAGTGGACTTCACAGGATCAACACCATCACTTCAGGAGAGCAAACTTTAGCCTCTTCAGAGATCTACTTGGAGGAATCCCATGGGTTAGGGTCCTAGAAGAAAGGGAAGATCCAAGAGAGCTGGTTAATATTCAAGCATCACTTCCTCTGACCTCAAGAGCAGTGCATCACTATGAGTAAGAAGTCAAGCAAAGGAGGCAGGAGACCTGCATGGATGAGCAAGGAGCTCCTGGCAAGACTCAAACAGAAGAAGGAAGTGTACAGGCGCTGGAAGCAGGGACAGGCCACTTGGGAGGCCTGACAATTGACAACAATTGTCCTGTTGTCAGAGCATGCAGGGATGCAATGAGGAAGATGAAGGCCCATTTGGAATTAAATCTTGGAAGAGAGGTCAAGGACAACAGGAATGGATTTTTCAAAYACATCAGCAGCAAAAGAAGACTAGGGAAAATATGGGCCCGCTACTGAATGGGGTGGGTGCAGAGAAGGCAGAATTACTGAATGCCTTCTTTGCTTCAGTCTTTACTGCTAAGGCCAGCCCTYGGGAATCCACAACCCTGGAGTCAAAAGAGAAAGTCTGGAGAAAGGAAGACTTTCCCTGGGTCAAGTTAGAGATCATTTAAGCAAACTTGACACCCATTAAATCCATGGGCCCTGATGGGAGGCACCCACAAGTGCTGAGGGAGCTGGCAGATATTATTGCTATGCCACTCTCCATCACCTTAGAAAGGTCATGGAGAACAGGAGAGGTGCCTGAGGACTGGAAGAAAGCCAAAGTCACTCCTGTCTTCAAGAAGGGCAAGAAGGAGGACCCAGGAAATTACAGGCCAGTCAGCCTCAGCTCCATGCCTGGAGAGGTAATGGAACAGCTCATCCTGGATGTCACCTCCGTGCTTGTGGAGGAAAAGAAGGTGATCAGGAGTAGTCAGCATGGATTCACCAAGGGGAAATCATGCTTAACCAACCTGATAGCTTTCTATGATGGAATAATTGGCTGGGTGCATAAGGGGAAAGCAGTGGACGTTGTCTACCTTGACTTCAGCAAGGCTTTCGACAGCAAGGTTTTCGACAGCTGACTTTTGACAGAGCATCTCCTCTATGAGAAGAGGCTATGAGAGATGGGCCTGTTTAACCTGGAGAGGAGAAGACTGAGAGGGGATCTTATCAATGTATACAAATACCTCAAGGGAGGGTGTCAGGTGAATGGGGCCAGACTATTTTCAGTGGTGCCCAGTGACAGGACAAGAGGCAACGGGCACAAACTGAAACACAGGAAGTTCCATCTGAATATGAGGAAAACTGTGATAAGTTCTTGTCTGCTTTTGAATACTATGCCCATACAACACATGTTCTCAAGGCTGTTGATGTTGTTTCTCTGAAATAATCAAACTAAAGAAAATAGGTCTGAATGAATCTAACAGCAGATGGATGCAAAATACATTGGAAAACATACTCTGATGGTAGATAGCAACAATTTACTATTAAAAATGGAGGGACAAATATTGTCAAGTGCTCAAGGTCCATCGTAGAGTTTATACTAGGTAGTGTTTTCCTTAACAATCTGGAGGATGGAATAGAGGGAGCCCATGATGCTGGGGAGAATGCAAATATGTTAGACTAGAAGTCAGAATGATCACTCAAGATGGTCTTGATAGCAAAAAAAATGGTCTGGGGAAAAGTGCGATGAATTCAGCAGAGACAAATGCAAAATACTGCATTTGTGGGGGACTCATCAATTTCAGAAATATAGAGGAGGAAGCACTGATGTAGGAAGGAGTATGAAGCTTACAGTGGAAGCAACAATGGCATATTGTTGCTGAAACTAGCAAACACAATATGGAATGCGGATATATAATCTATAAATTCATCAAATAACCCTGCTATTTTATTTAGCATTAGAACCTCAGTAGGGGCATTGTGTTATTTGCTGGATTTTTAGAGACTGTGAGAGGGCCATGAAAGATATCGGAATTCTAGAAAGCATTGCATATGAAGAATACGAAAAATGTGGGCTTTTCAGCCTAAGAGAGGATGATAGTGACCAAGAAGGAAAGATAAGGGCATCCTTCAAATATGTGAAAGGTTGCTACAATAAGTTAGGAAACAACCCATTCTCTGTGTTCCTTATGGATAGGATAGAATATAGTAGGCTTAAACATGTGGAGAAATATTCTGATAGGGTTCTAAAGCATAGGATTTGATTTGTGTGGGCAGATTGTGGTAGCTCTTTAATACMATGGTGGTTCCCTAATAGCAAACTGAATGAATATTCATCAGGAATGACCTTCTACAGTAGGCCCTGCCCTGAAACACCAGTCTTGCACTTGATGCTTGAAAATTTTCTTCAGTCCTATAGTATTTTGATAAGATGGAGCTCCCTAGAGTCAATATCATAGTCCCACTCACTTCCCACAGCTCTTCAAGTGCCAGGCAAACTCTCATAAATTGCAGTAGTTTATTCAGCTCTTAGAGGCCTTTTTTTTTCTTTTTTTTTCCTTTTTTTTTTGAGGGGGGGAGTGTTATGTATAGGGAACACAGCTGCAACTAGAGTATAGGAGACTGAGCCCCGTAGTAGGAGACTACTCTTGCCTCACCCATTTTTGTCACTTCCTTATTGCTTGAGACTACTCTAGTAAGCAATAAACCTGGCAGCTGGACAAACACTTGTGAGAATCCCAGTTTCAGGGAGCAGCAGGGGTGAGACTCCTTGCAAAGGGAGCTGAGAGCTGTGGGAGCCAGCCAGGCTGGCAGGGCAACAAGGGATGTAATACTACAGTACACAAACAAAAGGAGTAGAGCAGGTCCTGTGATGGTAACTAGAGTCAGCCAAGTCCAGATCGCCACAGAAGTCTATAGTGATGAGGCAGGATTGACATCCAGTTACGAAGTCAAGTCTGCAAGTCTGCAAAGCAGGATCAGCAGTGTAAATGGCCAGGCACAGGCATGGCTGCAGCATAGCTCAGGCAGGGACTACAGGTGAGTGCCTTAGTGTAAACAGAGCTCCTGAGTGACAAGGGCCAGGACCTTGCCAAACTCAGATCTTTCTCACCCAGCTCTTTTCCCAGCAGTGATCCAAGGTCCTACAGCTGCACTGAATCAGAGCTGGCCTTGAGCACTGGCTGCCAGCCCTGTGGGGAGCACAATGCGGGGCCTTTACACCCAGATAAAAGTATCAGTTGCTCATATGTCACAGCAATAACAGAGCAAACTCACTAGCACTCTCCCAGAACAACAGACCTATGTTGCATTTTAAAGGACAGCCATGCCTTGAGGTGAGATAGGCCATGATAATCCACAGCAAAAAACCTCAAAGACTCAGTCCCAAGATCTCAGTCCCAGTAACTTGTTTTAAGTAGCTCATACTCTCAATGTAATTGCCATAAGAAGTAAGGGGTGTTGTTTTTTATTTTAAAGGACAGATTAGCAGTGATATTTCTGATACCCTCATTTCTGGTTTCTGTAGGCTCAAGAGACCAGATCTGCTAACCACAAGTCTCTTTCTAACACATTTTCTGTATTTTAGGTTGCAGTGCTACATCCATAACTTTCCTGAGTATAAGTGGGATTGTTACTACTATTTATTACTGCACCCCTTTTGCCCAATTAGGCTCTCCAGCAGCAAAAGACCACCAGAGAATCTGGCCTGAAAAATAAGCATTTTTACTTGTGTGTTACAGTCTCTACATGACTATTGAAAGAAACATCTTTTCTTGGTTAACTGGAAGGAAAGATGTGTTTGGCAGCATTCGAGCCATCATGCTGAAGTGTTTGACTATAGCCTTGGTGACACAATTGGCCAATATGTGTGAGGAAGTGACAGCATCAGCTAAGCCTGGCCCACTACTGACCCTAGCAGCAAGTCTGACAATTTTGGAGACTATAATTATTTGATCATCTTTGTCAGATGCTTTCTCTGACTCACTGGCTATAAACTATGAGGTAGTGTCTYCACTTTCTGGATCAAATTATCCATTGGGGTGGCTGAGCCAGATGGTTAGCAGAAGCATCTGCTTAATTCTGGTGGTTAATCTCTTTGAATTCYGCCCTGTTCATAGTCAGGCTTTCTTTCCTTTCTTTCAAGGATGTTTCTGAAAAGCTGTCTTCTTTGGCTGGGCAAACAGCAGTGGTCAGTTTGTATGCAAATCTCCATAGTTCTAGTAGAAGGGCTTTTGTCATCATCCTCTGCCTGTTAAACCTGTCAAGCAGGGAAAGATGCTTCATCAGACTCACATATAGATCCTGTTGCCACTTTGACAGGAGCACTCTTGGGCCATTGAGAGAACAAGAACTGAGGGGCAGAAAAAGGGAAAAGGAAGCAGATACAGAGGGCAAAACTGCTCAGTGAAGGTGGGTCTTCTGTGTCATGCGTGTGGGGATCCCACTCAAAATGGTACATGCACTTTATTCTCCCTGATGGCAACAGAACTAACATTCATTTCAATGCATGCTTTTGTCAGATTGGATGCGGGCTATGTACAGAATCAGGCAGGGGTCTCAGRAAAGTGTCTCTGGAGCAGCCTCAAGCTACTTGGGATAAAGTTTGCCTTTTTCCATTCCTGAGATCACCTCTGCTTTGGATACCTGGGGATGTTTCTGATTGCCTGCTGGCAAAAAGGCACTGGAAAGAAATTTGTTAAATTAGCACTTCTTACTGCCAGAAAGCTTTTTGACTGCAAGGTGGAAATGTGAGAAACCTCCCACTCTGCACATGGGGCTAGCATATTCAGCTGCTATGCTCCACTGGAAAAAATCTGCTGTAATTTTAAACAGAAACCACAGAGGTCTGACAAAGCCCATAGGAGACTCCTGGAACTTTTAACCAAATTATTGTTATATTTCTAAGCTGTTGGACATTTACTGTTAGCCCACCTTATTCTTCTAGTAAAGATCTGTTCCTGACACCCAACTAAACTTCCCACTGACTAGGATGGAGAGACTAACAATGTACATGTTCTGTAGGACTCTACAGAAAGGATTTTTTTTTTTTTTTTTGTGTGTGTGTGTGTGTGTGTATCCATTTTTGCAATCAAGATTTCATACCTACATTCATGCTTACATTCTTACCAAGCTTTCCTCTCTGGCAATTTTCTGGCAGGTGCAAGTTACACCCATGGAGATTTCAATCTATCTTACTTGAAAATTAGGAATCAAATTACTTGCTATAAATAACAAGTTACATGTATTGTCTTTCTAATTGTAAGGGGGCAAGGTTGGTATCTTCCTTTAGATTCATTCTCCAAACATAAGAATTTCARTCTTTAATGCAACTGTCAGAATTGGGCTTGCTCTTGGGGTTGTGAGGCCTCTACATGCTTAACAGAGAGGTACAGGCCTGGCCTCTGTATCAGACCTGGTATAACAAACAAGATGATCCAGATTTAACACTTCTGGACTCCACTGGCTTTGAATTAGATTCTCTCTCAGGCTCATCAGAGAAATAACCAACAAAAACTACTGTAACCAAAACAGTGCTTGGCATGCTGGATGAGACAGAATAAATAACATAGTCACTTCATTTCATCAGCTGAAACTTCAATGTAGTCATTTAAACAGTGAGCTTGTGAACCATGAGGCTGGAAGCAAGCTACTTCAGTCAATGGAAAGACTTTTATTAAGCTAAATGGCTTTGAGTCAAGCTTGTACTGGATAGAACTCTAAAAAATTTCCTCCAGAAGTTCTGCAAGGCATTTTAGTCTATCGAAGCKCTGGGAAGGAAACTAGAAAACAATAGCTGGCCAGACTACTAGAAGAAGCAAATATGGGCTCTTTAAATACAGTGTGAATTAAAAACTCCTGGGTATATAGTTGAAGTATGATCACTATGCTTAACTGTAGCCCCAAGGCTGCTCTCCAGTGGCTACTCAGCTGTACTGATTCATAGCTTTGTGTATGGAAGTTCTGCATGATTCTTAGCGTCCTCTAACAGTAAAATAAAATAAATCCCAACAGACATTCTCTTTGGGTGCTGCAGGCAGGGAAATAGTAAAATAGCAAGTTATAGCTGGATTATTAAAAAGATCTGAGGTGCATAAAGATCTAAATTGCATAAGGCATCCCACTTCCGTTGAAAGATGAGTATTTTTTTGCCTTTTTATCTTTTTGGCAGTCAATTTGCCTGCCAAAAAGATGATTTTAATATGCTTGGATCTGGATATCAACACTTGTAATTTATTTTTAGCTAATTTATTAATTGACATATGCTTATGTTAGTGTAACCCAAAACATTCAAATCAACTTACACAATGCTTTGGAGTGAGTCACTCTTTCAGTTTGTTGGGTTAGAACCTTATTTTAACACCAGTCACATCTTGTGTGATTTATATTGCTCTGTTAATTAAGTGAGCCTTTAAACTGTGATTTGGAAAACATTACATATCTGAGTATTCGTGCAAATTAGAGGATTAATAACAGGATTTTTTTTTAATGGAAATCTTGAAAGAAGCATGTATGTGTGAGACAGATCTGAACCAGGCCCGGTGTGTGTTTGTCTATGCATTCCTCTCCCTCCTCTTTCTCCTATTTTTCTTCTCAGCCAGACACCAATCTCATTGTGGGCTTGTCAGCTATGAGCCAGGTTACATTCTTACTGGCTTGTAGGATTGTATCCTCCAACCTTCAACGTAGTTATCAGATACTGAAAAAGAACATGTATGTACCAACATATGCATTCAATCATGTAAACAAAAATAATAATTTTATGCCTGTTTATCATTCAAATAAAGATTGCTTGCCTTATTGGAAGCCAAAATATGAGCTGTATTTTAGTCAAATAAAAGTTATTGAGCTCAACAGGCAACTGAATAAAATTTAATGGCCTGTGACTTACAGGTTACACCATATGATCTAGTCCCTTTTGGCATCCCAGTCCACAAACCTACATGGAATTTAAGCCCTGCATATTTCTTTTTTTTTTTTTTTTTAATTAGAACTTTGGTGAGACTGGAGGGGCCTATCTAACTTCGGCAAAGTGTAGGTGTGGATGGATGGATGGCTGTATTTTCATTTACCCAATGAAAATACAGCCTTCCGCATTGTATTTGGCTTCATTTTTGAAGTGGCTGGATATCCAGTCCAAATACAAATTGGCCCAGAATTAATTTCCACTTCCTTTCCTTTCTTCTGCTGAAACAAATAAAAACTGGGATTCAGCTTACAGAACTCCTGGCTTCATGGACAGAGTCTACAATGCAATTTGCTAACCAAAGAGCACAGTACTTAAAGAGTGTGGAAGATACATCCAAAAATTCTTTGAGGTGTTAATCTGACCAGTTCCTCCAGTCAAAAAAGTTAATAATTATTTTCAAGTAACTGTTGCCAGTCAGCTCTGAAATTGCTTAATTGCTTATATGCTGACTCAGGAGTGAGATCCGAGAAGCATTTCAGGGAGGATCCCCACAGAGAAGACCATGAAAATGGATCAAAGTAGATATGAAATACACACTACGTTAGTTCCAAATGTAGGCTCCAGGTCAAACTGACACTGCAGAAACCCTGGCAATAATGACCCGTGTCTTTTTAAGTAGCCATTGGAGTTCAGCTTCTTACCTTGCTTTAGTTACTCTTGAAATCTCATTTCCAATTACCTTGCTCAAAGACTGACAAGCACTGACAAGACTCATTAAGCATCTCTAACTTGGCCAAAAGGCAGAATGTGCCTGATGCAAAGCCTGTTCAAAGTCAATGGGAGACTTCATTCATGGGAGTAGTTCATTCACGACTGTTTCCCCTATGCAAGTGAACAAAATGTTTGAAGAGAATTGTCGCCTGCTGTTCAACCTGATACATGTCCTTTACTGAGTACTCTGCTCTGAAAATGTCTGTGGTGAAACTACTATCGTAGCATATTGAGGCTGTCATAAACAACACATAATGCTTCCTTCAGTGTGGAGTTTATCCTAAAATCAGTGCCAAGTCATATTCTACATAACCCCCTTGAGATTAGCAGGATGTCCTTCAGGACTGAGCCCTGACATTTAAACAGAGTATCTTGCATTTGCTCTTTGTTTCTTCCAGGTGGAAGCAGAGAATAATTAGMAAATAAACAAGGCCTACCAAAGAGATAAGGTAGCTGCAATTTTTAGCATTGAGAGAGAACTAAAACTTCCAGTTCTCTGAGTAATATTATAAAGTCACAGAGAAAAAGAGCTATAAGCCATAGAATAGCAAAACTAAGGTTTTGGAAACTTAGAAATATTAGAGGGGCTACATGTTTGCATCCTAGTTGCAGCATACTAGCTCTCAGTGAGTTAGCAGGGCATGAAGCTGGTGCAAGCCAGTCCCAGCAACTCTTCCTCCCATGTCACGAATGAGTCTTATATCGTGTTCTGCAGCCTGCAGCTACTGAGTTGGGACCAGTAAGTGACCACAGATTGCTCTTCTCTGTGAGAAGATCTTGCTTACAGTACTGATTGGAATGGATGTTCATTAAATCTATCTTCCTTCCCCAGGGCAGCTACAGCTACACCATTCCCATTGAGACTGCCTGGTCTGTAGATAGAGGGTCTGCAATCTCTTTCATGCTATGGTCCTCAGTGCTACTCTATCATTGTCAGAAGAAAAAAAATCTTAATATCTGACCTGAATGCTCCTTGCTGCTCTTTAAACCCACTATTTCCCATTCCAGTCTTCATAGATGAGGTAATAGATTATTCTTTTTCTACTTGAAGCAACCTGTTAGGTTCTATAACCATTATCTTTTTGTCACAGGCTTACCACTTCTAGTCTAAACAACCCTGATTCTTTCCAGCTTTCCTTACAGGTCATGTTTTCTACACCCTTGAAGATTTTCACTGGAGAAAGTTCAGGAAATAGTAGTTAGTATAAATTACACTATAGTAACGCATCCAAAATTAAACTTTCTCTGAGGCTTTCCTAATGCTTAGCAGAGCAGAAGGATTACTCTATGTATATTACAAATTGTATCTGTATTTCTGCAACCCAGCACCATGTTTTCCTGCTCTGCAGCAACCTGAAGTGTTGATTCTCATTCGGGTTATCATACACGTGTAATCTCTTCATCCCTTTTCTACAGAAATGTCACTTGTCAGTTGCTGTTTTTTTCTGCATTTAGGCATCTGATGAATCCTGTCTAAATGTCACACCTTGCACTTGCCACACTGAATGACGTCCTGTTTTT
Source organism: Rhea americana (assembly GCF_003343005.1). Lineage (NCBI taxonomy): Eukaryota > Metazoa > Chordata > Aves > Rheiformes > Rheidae > Rhea > Rhea americana. The sequence continues at coordinate 29,950 of NW_028186529.1, read as the reverse complement.
TCCAGACCATTTCTGCAGTTTGTCAAGATTGTTTTGTATTCTTAACCTCCCCATTCGTGTACCTCCTCCACCTTTGTATCATCTGCAACTTTCACTTGAACACAAACTATTTAAGCTTTCATTCTGTTTAAGACAATATTGAATAGTTTTGGTTACATCTGATTCCTAACAAAATGCACTCAGTGCATCCTTCTAGTTTTGTCAGTCATCCACTGAAAGCTACTCTCTGGGTATAGTTTTCTATTAGTGAGCCTGCTGTGTTTAGGTACTGAACTTTGCAGTAACTGCACTTTTACTCCAAAAACAAATCTTGACTCTAATTTCAAAAGACTGCCAAGAGTGCCCAGTCTTCAAAACTGACTGCCAATATGTTAAATATTTAAGAGAATTCTACTTTAACTTCAGTTGCTATTTGGTCAAGCTCTTGTTGAACCTCAGAAGATCATTGAGGTTTATGGGTTACTGATCTACAAGAAATAACATATCTGTAACTTGCAATATGAATAAATAGTGTGTRACTAATGTTTTCTTTCTTAAGAGGGAAGAGTATAAACTAGAGAGCTGATATTCAAAGTTACAACTAACAGAAACTGAAAAAARGATATAAATGAAAAAGACCTGTAGTTTATTAAAAATCAAACTTCCTGTGGTATTAGTCATTGATAAAGAGTAGTACCGGTAATGTTTGGAAGTACCCATAACGTATGTTGCAGCTTCTATGTRTGTTACAAAATAGCTCTTGATATATATATGCAGGAACATACTTGATCCTTAATTTAAAAAGCATATGTTGTTGTGCATAACCCTTTCTACTCACTCTTGTGAGTATGACTGAGATAAAATATTCTATTTGAATCAGAATTTCATTATAAAACATAATGTGGCAAAATTAAAGCTTCAGTAAGGAGATTTTTTTCCCTCATGCTATGCATTAACTGTGCATTATCCTGCAATATCAACTTTTATAATTTTCCAATTTTTATTTTCTGATAGTTTGTAAAAACATTAAGTTGAACAGCATAGCAAAGTCAAATAATAATATTATAGATGTAACCATGAAACTTAGGATTAATAATTTTTTAGGAGTTAAAGAAAATTGCACTGTAAAGAAAAGTGTGAAGAAAACAGATGGTCCTGCTGGACTGAATAGGTGATCTTCATCTGAAGACTCTAACAGTCCTTTTTCTATTAAGCAGGTTAAGTGAGAAGTACTGAGTTGTTTTGGTGACCAATATAGTATAGAGCCTTACCCTAGACAGAAAGATCTTGAATAAACATCATCTGAATGATGCAAGTGAATTAGGAACGTACATTCAATTTTCTAATGTAGGTCCATGTGAGGCCAGCATCTGTAAAATTGTGGTCTTAGAGTCCTAAATGACTTTTGGAAATGGAAGTCACTTCGTTTAAAAGTTTATTTGAAATGGATGAACTTGAGTCTAAACAAATCGTTAAGGAAAGATGGACAGGAAGAAGTACCTGACCTATTTCTTTTTTTCCACAAACTGAAATATTTTAAATTTATGCTTTATTTAAGAGGCTTATTATGGAATATGTGATGCTCAAGTGATTCATAGGAAAAGTCTAAATTGTTTTAGACAGAGGATATGGGTTGATTTCTGTTCTTGTCTCTCTTCCTAAGGCTTTAAGGAATAAAGCTTAGCTCTGTAATGGAGTGCAAAGGTATTACCAGCCCCTAACCTGCTTTGAACTGAAATAAAAGATGGGCATGTAACATACATGCTCTTCAGGAATCTTGGCACGAACAAATATGGATGGAAATGCTAAAGTCTGCTTCTTTGAAGGGGTTGAGGGGTTAGATTTCAAAAAGAAGGTGGATTGTCCTTACTACTGGGGAGGCATTCAGAGRAAAATGTAGTCCTTTGAAGATTCCTCTTGTTTATTGTACAAAAACTGCCATCATAGTTCATTGCTCATGGAACTTCTCACTTCAGTTCTTTGCTCTCTTCTTCTTCCTGACCCTTCATATTTATTTCTTTCTATGCCTTTAATGCATATGGAAATGTTATGCTCTAAATTTTATTTCAAGATTTCTGGTAGAGCAACATTAAAGATGAGACTGAAGTTGCAAAATAGACAGGATATTCCTCTTTCTGCTCTGCAGATGTTCTGATCTCTYTCTCTACAGCACACCTTAGAGGAAGACAAGACTGCATAACACAATTGCCAAAAGCTTGTCGCACTTGGCGAATAGGAGCCAAAGAGGTATAGGGGTCCATTACTACCATCATGCCAAACTGTAGGTCCTTCACTTTAACAAATGGAGACTATTACAGAAGGCAATATCCAAACAACTTTCCTGACAGGAAAAAAAGTTCTCTTTCCTTGTGTTTTGGTGACACACATCTCTCTTTATGCAGAAGTGAGGGATTCACAGATGTTGTTGTTTATGGGTATTAAAACCGCTTCTTCCTTCTTCCAGGGAGAAACATCCTTCTTTTGTTCAGCTTCAGAGGGTGCTACTACATGAAATAGATTTGTGCAAGGACCAAATATGATAGTGATTTTGTTAGGTGGAAGAGAGGAGTTGTACTGGTAGAGTTGTGGCAGAATTCTGCTCTCCCTCAGGAGCGTAAGTTACCATTTTTGTTTCAGGTCTTATTGTTTGTGGTACCAGTACCATGAACCTTGAGTAAGTTTCATCTGTACTGTTGAGTAACCTCAAAAACCAACAACCAACACCAAGGAATATATATATATATTATGCTAAAACCAGAGCCATACATTCTTGCTCCTTGCCTTTCCAGAAAACAGTTCAGTCTTGCTTATAGCAGTGCGGCATAGGTTAATTTTGAGTGCACAGGGGTTTGACCAACGCAAGTGGGAATTCAGTGGTTAAAGGAGGGACCMTACCCTCAATTTGTCACTAGCCAGCCACTCAGGGTGGCATATACTGCATCTAAAGATGTAACAGCAGGTGTAGACAATACCTCAGCTCGCTTTGGCTGGCATCATGCTTGACCTGTGCACAATACCCTTGTGAGCTACAGTGGTCCAGAAGAGGAAATTTTTAGCACTCGCTAGTATAATTTTATCTAGTCACTGCTCCAGCATCTCACTACCAATGGGCCTGTCYTCTGTCTGGGATTGTCAGGCAGCWGCAGGAGCAGGGCTGTTCCACAAGGGAGTGCAAGCCAGGAGCAGAGGGTGCCCCAGCGCAGACCATACCCTCACCTATCACAGCTCCTGAGTTGATTGAGTAAAGCTGAGTGCTAGTAACAGTCCATCGGCAGCTCGAGACAAGATGAGGTGATGAAGCAGGGCCAGCGTCCATCCAAGGTATCAAGTCAGGAGCGATAGGAGACACAGCCAGAGACAAGACTGGAGACAAATGTGGATCTGAGGGGTCCATCTGTAAGGCAAGAAACCTCCAGTGTAGGTCTGAAGTCTGTGCAGGAGACAGAGCCAGAGGCAGGACTGGAGACCATCACTCCTACAGCATAGCTAGGGCAGGGACTGAAGGACCCAGRATGAGCTGAGTTGAGGTTCCAGTGCCATGGGCAGACAGTGTGGCTGGCAGTCCAGGTGAGGCTTAGTCAGGGCCACTAAATCTTGTTGGTGCCCTCAGGGTCCTGACAGAGATATAGAGCTGAGGTACTCGCAGGGATGGCATGCTTTGCAAGAGTGGGGTAATGGCTAAATTCCAGTTTGCAGAATTTCGATGGGCTGAATTCAACTTTCACATAATCTCACCGCAGTGCGTGGGGAAGCYGCGTGGGCACTCCAAATACAAAGGTATTCTAAACTAATAGCCATAATAGAAAACCTTGGTTATAGGTGTTTTCCTGCCCAAAGGAAAGGTGAGTTAGTGACACTGCTGGGGACAGAACTCGTTATAGATTACTCGGTCCCGCTTTCCCATTCTATCAAAGAAGTAACGTTTCTTCCCTTGTTTCCTCTTCCTATTCATTCACTACTCCATCGGAAATCGACCTGAGCTTCCAAAAAAATACCCAAGTCTCTAAACGAATACTAACATACTCAGTTTTAAAGCTTTCATTTTCCTTCCTAGCTATCTCTATGTAAATACGTGTGTTCTCATGTTTTTTCCTCCTTTTCTACAATCATTTCTTGTAAAAGAAGAGTGTATTTGACAGGATGAACAGTAGTTTCTCCATCACCTATGGGAATGATAAGTGAGTATCTAAGTTGGGTTAATGAAACCCTGACAAATCAGAGAATTTACTTTTATCTCCCAAACAAAATGTGATGCCAAAAGCAATATATGGACAATGCAGTACTTCTGAAAGAGAGTTCACATTGGTATTTGATACGAAAGACAATATCTTTAAAAGTAGCAAAACACAGATAAGATTCATTTGGTCATTTCTTGAGAATTAGCCTTTCACAGCAAATAAAAGTTCATATTAAGGTTGTGAGTGCTTTGGGATAAAGTCAACACTCCCACCTACTGGTCTCATTTAAGAAACGTTTTATTTCTTTTCCTTTTCCTTTTCCTCTTCCTTTTTCTCTTTCTCTTTCTCTTTCTTTTCCTCTTCCTCTTCCTCTTCCTCTTCCTCTTCCTCTTCCTCTTCCTTTTCCTTTTCCTTTTCCTTTTCCTTTTCCTTTTCCTTTTCCTTTTCCTCTTCTTTTCCTTTTCCTTTTCTTTCTCCTCCTCCTCCTCCTTTCCCTTTCCCTTCCCCCTTTTCCTTTTCCCTTTTTCCCTTTTCCCTTTTCCCTTTTCCTTTTTCCTTCCTTCCTCTCTTCACTTTTCCCTTTCCTATCTCTTTCTTATCTTTCTCTTTCTTCTTTTCTTTTCCTGTTTCAGTTTGCAATTACTATTTTTCATCCAAGCTTTTACATATTCATGCAGCAAGAATAACTGCCCCAGAAATAAACATAATATTAGAAAATGCACTTCCCCAGAATGAAAAAATTGTTCTTTTCTGTGAAATAATTTATAGGTGGCTTCCCAYTGTGAATGTAACAGCTTTCATCCAACCATTCCATGCTGATAAAATACGTAACAACACAGAATTAATGTCTTCAAAATAAGAAGTTTTTTACAAAATCACTCATAAAACCAAAAATCCTGCTTAACATTCCCTTTAAGGGAATTTRACATCAAGGTAAATGATATAATTTGGGGAATTCTCTATTCTAAAAATTCGAAAAAATGCCAAACTTTTCCCTTGTGAAGATTGCAAAACCATAATCATGAAAATTACAGTGCAGCRTTGTCCTTGTTACAGGAGTGTACAGAACTGCTATTCAGTGARTATCAGGATCTCCTATGCCTCCTAGTTCATGATTCTGCTGTGGCTCTCATTTATTCCAAAGGACAGCTTGCAGATTTGAGTAGCACACTCTGCCTGAGACTGAGTGGCAGAACACAGACTCCAAGCAAACTTATTTACTTAATTCAGACCTAGAATGTGTCCCAGTGATTTTGTTTTCTTGTGCAGGTAGGCACATCTCATGTAAGTACGGGCCATAAAGAGTGTAAGGCCCCAAAGAAATGATTTGCTCTGATTACCTCAGGATCATCTGTTATACATACTTGCACATTTATAAGAGTACCAGTGGTACCAGCTCCAAGACAATGAGTAATTCCTACTAATAAGCTCAGCTCAGCAGAAATCCATTTTGCCAAGTAAACTTTCTATATACAGGATATCTCCCCCACACCTTCTTAGGTACTGTTCTTATTTCTGCATACRCTAATTCTTCTATGTTTTGATTCTCTTCCCTTTTGGTCTGAAAGCCAATAAAAATACTGTGATACTCTTTACATGTGGAAAACACAATATTTTTACCTCAAAGCACTTCATCTATTTTCCTTCTTTTATTTTCCCATTTTTGTAGTTCTTACAAGATTACAAATTATTTTTAGAAATGTGAAGGAGAAACATGGAATAGAAACATGGTTTAAAAAACCTCCTAATGACTTGTTTATAATTTAGTAATAACTATTATAAATTGCTCCCTATTATTATTTGTGTTACATTAGTGCTGATGGGCTCCAACCAGGAAGCACACAAGGATGAAATGACTTGCCCAGATTTGCACGGCAGCCAGAGCCAAACCAGTGACAGAACCTGTGGCTTGGAGTCTCAGTCCTATGGCCTAACCCTTAGACCATGCTGTTCCCCTTCCAACTAAAAAGCACATTTCGATGTATTTACTATAAGCCTTAATAGCCAGTTGTGTGAAACCAACTATGCTTTGGTTAATGAACATGTTCAGAGCTGAGTGCTGCTGCCTAATAAACTTGTTTTATTTTGAATACTTAACTGCCTGTAGAAGGTGATTTAATCACCTAAGAACTGGATTTCCAAAGGTATATAAGCATCAAAATGCACAAAAGATCATTGAGTGGGGTTGCACCTCCCTGGTCGACTCCTCTGGTATATTTAGTTCTGCAGATTTTAGGCAGCTCAGTACTTTCCATAATCTGGCCCTAAACAAGGGCCCTCACTTCCTAAACAGGCAAGTGAGAAAAAAGAGGGCCTCCGTTTCACAAGTATGATGCACACACTGTGTCAGGGGATGGTGGAGCAGCTGCGCTCCTGCATACCTCCCTGTATCCTTTACCTCATCCCTACTCTAAATGCCAACTTTGACTCTGCTAAAATCCTGAAGCTCCGTATTTCGACCAGGTTATGCCTACTGCAGTTCACTACACGCGAGCTTTTCTAAAGCAATTTGAAATGTCATGACCGTTTTCGTAACAATTCTGTTTCCCCTGGAACACAAAGTTATATGCTGACTCTTTTGGGTGGAACTGACAGAGTGCTCTTCCCCCGTCTTCTCCAGAAGTTCTGTTTTGTGTCTTAACGGACTGAATAAATCCTGCACGTGAGATGTGGTGTGCTTGCTTCCCACTGCCAACTGTGGGAGCTGAAGGCACTCAGCACCCTGAAGGAAGTGCTCGGCAGTTCATAGGGTGCAGCACTTCCTGCTCAAGTGCAAATGCACGCTGCGCCGATGCTTGTACAGGTATAATCTCGTGGGCTTACAGGAAGTTACCCACTAGTTCTCACTGTTACAAGAAAAGAGGAATCAGCCCACCATTGTCTCTGTTGTGATATTATGTCTGCTTCTTGCTAAAGCGAGTATTAGCACTGCTGTGATGCAACAGTGATGTGAATTGTTTATTTACACCTTTACGGCCTCTTAATAATTTTTTGAATGTCAGTCTTTCAGTGGCCCAATAAAAGTAGCCCAATTGTCTCCCTCCCCTCAAAAAATCCACTCTCTAACCATACCTCTTCTGGGTGAAAATTAAAAACATCAGTGAAATGAGAGTTTTCAACCTTGTTACAAGCAAAACTTCCCTTTTGTCTGTGGGATGCTGGCTCGTGGCTGGAATGCATGCAGTGGGTTTAAATTTGTATCCCTGCTAGGTGTTGTGGGTTCGGTCTGGCAAGCTGGTCCTGGAGCAGGGAGGTTGTGGAAAATAGCAAACAGATTGTGAAGTACTCAAGGATGAAAGATATCTTAAAGGTAAAATATTTTTTTATTGGATAGTCCTCCAGATGTATTAATAAAATACTGTTGAGCAATGTTTAAATGTGTAAGATTTATCACAGCAAGATTGATTCCAAACTTAGATTTACTGTGCAAGAAAATGAAGTGAAATCAGTCATACTGTCAATCCAAACTCATTTGCTAGTACTTTTTCATCTGAACCAGACAGCCCTTTGGAAATACAAATTTCTCAACCAGAAATCACCTTCAGACTTAGCCCTGACACCATTTTGAGTCTCACCTTTATCATCTAGCTTTTTGATGTTGTGCAAAACTCCAGTGTTTCTGACCCATTTCTTGTTGTAGTTCAATTGAAAGGGAATTCCTGAAACTTTTCAAAAGAAAGAAGCTTTCCTGGCAATGTTCTCTCATCCAGGGAAGCACATTACAGAGATGGAGTGTGGACTACTGCTGCACAGTTAGCTTCCCCACCTATTTGCCATACAACAAGTTTTTAGCTTAGTTCTTTGAAAAAGACATATATTATGAGATGCACATATTCCACTACAAACCTTTCTTTGTGAAACCACAGGGTTTTTGCATTTACCTACCAAAACCCAGGAAATGTTTCCCAGTTTAAGGAAATCCAGACTTTACTGTACAGAAGTGCACAGATATGGTCACAGACAACTTTAGCTTAACCTTTTGTTGACCTTTTGCAATACTTGATGCACTACCGTACTTGTATTTCTAGGTAAAATATAATGACATTCAAAGATTTCTTTTCCCTTATATCCCTGTTGGTTTCAGTGAATCTAAGTCACTGTCCTGTTGCTCATGGATTTTTTGTTTAACTACTTGGTGCTGTCTTTAGGTGGGAAGCAAGTCACCATGGAAAGTCAGCCTAGAAGAAAAAAAGCATGTTTGAAAATATTTCTTTTTTAATCTGTCCAGTTTTAAAAAGCAGCTACTTGGATTGCCTATATTCTTTTAGAAATCCTAAATTAAATTAAAAGAGACTAGTGACAGTGAAGTTAATTGCTGGAACTGACATGTATGAAATTGTTTAGTCTTGAATCTGACAAGGATGTCCATCAGTTTTCAGTAAACAAACATGGTGGGTATTATTTCTAGACAGGATATGTCAAGTTTTATGAGCGCGGGCGTCTGCGAGGGCTCATTCGTCAAATTGGCTAAGGTGTAAAAGGCTTTAATGACCTCCTAAATCTCCTTCCCTGGCTGTCATGGTGGGATGCCTTCCAAGGTCAGTCACCCAAATAAGCAGGTTCACTTGTATTGTAAACAATCATGGATCAGACTGAATGATAAGCACTGGTGGACCCTAGAGCACAGACAGCTATATATATCACAACGCTTTCTTGTCAGGGCAGTACAGGTCAGCTGTGTTTGTTCATGGGCATATTAGACTTCGGTTTTYCTGAGTCGCTGCATCTTTTACAGTGGTCTTGTTTTCCCATTGTATTTGCTGTCTGGACAGGATGTTCTGCCAGAGGAAGTGCTCCTAGTGGAAAAGGCGTCAATTAGTTATCCAACTGACCCTCCGAGCTACTAACTACCTGGCAGACACAAGGTTGATTTATTTTTTAGATATGAGCTTATATTTGGTTTATTGTTTTGCCATATGAGCAAAGCAATTAGACTTAGAAGTTGCTGACTAACGCAGACAATAATGCAAATTTCCACTTGGCACAAAATACCATCACCTATTTACTTTACACATAAAATAATTGTTGAAAGGAAGAGACGTTTAAAAGGGCATGGCTGGTCATCAAGGTTAATTAATTGCTGTGTTGGCAGTCAGCTTTGTTTAAGAAGGCCGGGATGCTGCAGTCATCTGAGACTTTCAAGGTTTTGTTGAGGAAACAGGTCATTGAAAAAATACTGGATTTTAAAGTGTCTGATAAAAGGGGAGGGGATGCGGGGGTACGTCCCCTGTAAATATCAATAATCAGGAATATGATGCATTAAAATACATACATGTTTTGGGTTCATTTCCTCAGAATAATCTATTCCAATGTGTATGAAAGCAAACATTAGAATACCACAGGCAGTTTTTAAAAGACCTCTTGGTCCCTGGGCAGAGTTCTGGCAAGCGAAGGGAAGCTCTGCTTGATCACACAGCATGTGTTATGAACTGCATTTGATTTTATGGCTTTCCAAAAAGCTGTCCAAAAGGATTTTTTTTCCCTCTTTTTGCAAAAGGGTCTTGGCCATTTTAGCGTATGTTTTTCCTCACCCATTTGACCCAGGCCAGGGAGGTATTTGCCAAGAGGGTAAGCAGCTCCCAAAGGCAGTGACTAGAGTGCAAAGTTAGCTGGTCCAATTTGGAATAGCTGGGCTTTTGCTCACCTCTTTCTTCTGGACTCCTAATTTTTTTCCCCATTTAAAATTCTCCTCCAGCCTCCCTTTTTTTTTTCTATGTTATTGCAGCAACTGGATTTGCCACTGCACTGTGGCACTGGCAATGTAAAAGAACGTCTTCTAAGATGGAAGCTCTACAAACATTCCTCAAGCATTTGAGAAAATAAGCAAGTGGAAATCTGATACTCAGGCAATACTATCTGAAACCCCACACCTACACCAGCTGCTCTGAGGAGTAAGATCCTATGTGAGACGACCAAGAGACATAACACTGAAGCAAGATCTTCCACCTGAATGAGTACTCTGTGGAGAGGTGTTATTAACTTCTCCCTACAAAATTCACTCATGCCTTTGACAGTGTAGGAAGAGATATTTCATCTGTTAAATAACATGCAGTCTTGCAATATCTGCTTAAATGGAAACTGCTGAAAAGCTGAGCGCTTTAATGGCAGTATTTGTCCACAGTTGCCTAAATGTTGTCTGTATTACCACACCTCGTGAACGGTAGTGTATTCTTATCATCACAACATCTTTGTCAGGCAGCAACATTCCCATTTAACACACTGGGCACTGAAGTGCTAGGTAAAGTCACGCACATACATGTCACATAGACACAAAGCCTGCTGCTGCATAAAAGTCAACACAGACCTCTTGGTCCTAGCTGAAGTTGCATGTGCATCAGACCTTCCTTTCTAATGTAACATGAGTATAGAAATGCAACCTTAAACACCATGTATGGTATGTGTGAAAAAACAGGCCTAAACTACCACAAAGAAAAATGATTTTGCTTTGAGAAGTACTACCGATCAGAAATCTTTTAGAGGATATTTTTTTTTGATATGGCTTCCATTACTTTTGTTCATTTTAAGCAGGGTGTATTGCATAACTTATGAAAAGAACTTAATGTGGCTGGAAATTAGGAAAATAAAATGCAATTATTTATTTTAGTTTTACATCTTATGTTGCAACCAAAATATTAGGAATGTTTAGGCTCGTTAGGGAACTTCAACATGATACTGAGAGCTTTATGATACCCTGCAAAGGCCATACCCTTACCAGAGGCAGTGAATTGCGTGTAATTTTGTAAATACTCTGAAGACATGGCAAGTCCTGCAACATGATTAGTGTGTCTGCTAGATATTTATAACTCCTCAAAGCTGCTCTCCTGAAGCAATCTTTGAAAAGCTATGGTGTTTACTTGGTCCTAATAATTTTATTAAAGTTATACTGGTTAAAAAGTTGGAACCAAAAGGAACTCCTTCCCACACAGCTACGCTTACAAAAACAAAAAAAAGAAGTGCCAGAAAGGATGGAATATAGCTGTTCCTCTGTGCCATAAAATATCGACTTCATCAGCACATACTGTCAAATCGCTTTATTATAGTTCTATGGCGTGGGTGTGGTGCTTGTCATTTTGTCACTGTTTCATTGCAAAGCATTTTCCCTCAAGTCTTATTTGCAGTATCTGTGGTTTCTTCAAATTCTGGACTATTCCACCAAGATTTAAATGAAAGTAAGTAATTCTATTCACTTTGCATTGTTATATCCCAAACACTTTCAGATGTCTCATGAAATGATATGAATTGCTTAAAGGCAGTACAGTTTGCTTCCCAAAGATATATATAATAGACATATATAGAAGACATAGAATGTCTTCAGAAATTATGTAATTCTGATGATTTTTATTTTCTGTTAAGATACTTTTGGCTCAAGTTTTCAAAAGCGAGTGGAGAATTCCAGGTAACTGGCCAGACAATGCAACAAAATTCAATTTTAAGAGAGCACTCTGCCTCCATACCCCGAAAGTCAACTTGCTTGCGTAACACACAAATTCACTAGTTATTTACCTTGATGGCACATTTGTAGTGCAGAATCTAAATGAGGAAACTTTGTAAATCTGAATTATTTATTTAGTTCTTACCAGATTTATTTCTGAATGTCATTACATGATGGCTCTAATTACAAAGCCCTGTGCCTCATAATAATAATTTCCTCATAATAATAATTCCCTCTGTCAGAATGGGATGAATCCTCCTGCTGTTAAAGTCACTTTTAAAAATTCCCTCTGGTGTTTGTGGTGCAGACTTAGATCCCCAAACTCTGTTCAGAGTCACCTAAAAGAACTCCCTCGTGCTATTGCGAATGACACCATTTATAAAATAGTCCAAAGACTCCTACTCAAAATGTCATGACTTAGGAATGGAAGTTTGATAAATCCAGCTCAGCTAGGGAGGCGTCTCTTGGGACTGGGAATTTGGGCATCCAGCAAAGCTAGTTGGGGGGGGGGGGGGGGAGAAAAAAGCCCAATGAGTCCTACGTCAGCTAGCTGCGCAGACTGTATAATCTGCAGGCTGTGTCTTCTGGCTACCTGTGTTTTTGGACTCTAGGAATACAGCCCCAGGGAGCCAAATAGATAATGCTAGCCTTTCTCTTCTGGATTTATCAGTCTTGTGCACTAGAATTCTCTTAGTTGTCTGACCTTGATATAAAACTCATTGCTTTACTTAGAATGACCAAGAAGAAGACACTTTCCTAACAGACTTGTCCCCACTTATTTTAAAAAGTAAGAAAACAGATCTGTCACCCAGTGCCTGCCAAGTTCCAGCTTGGTTATGGAACTATTTATTGAATAGACAATGCTCTAAAAATATAATCTCTCATAGCAGGAAATATAACACGTACACACTTTGCTCTGTCTGCACTTTTTCTTCTCTAACACAACCACAAATATACATATCGCTCTCTAGGGGCTGGTTAATATCTATGGGATCCTGGGCTCTTTCAAAAGCCTGGCATATCACAAGAAGTACCTGCATGCTCTTATATATGCATGTATACATGTAAGACATGAAACTATCTTGTCTCCTATTGATCGCTTGCACTTGCTTTATTGTATACGTTTGTCTTTCTGTCTAGTTGCATTTTCTACACTTGCTTTCTACCTGCCCTATGCTCAAGTACAGTGAAGTACACAGTGCAATGGCAAATCACAAATCATGTCTGTAGTAGTGAAAAAGAACAAAGTTACATTCCAGTATTTAGGACTGATGTCCCATGTCCTCTTAGGCAGTTTCCCACAAATAGCTCAAGGAAATACGAACCATTACAAGATACTGGAAAAAACTTACATAGCTGCCTGTGATGCCAGCAGAACTGAAAGCATGTCATCAGTGTATACTTAGTAGATATTTATGAAATCTGGGAATTTCCACTTTCCTTATTTCATAACCTATTTGTCTTTCTGAGCATCTCACAACTGAATGTCAAATACCACAACTTGCTGGAGTGCATTTAGTGAAACAAAGTTTGACTCCAGTCTACCAAAAGTCACAGGTGATTGCAAACTGTGTGTTTGACATGGCAGTTCTTAGAGTGTACCTGGTGTACACAGCTGCAGGGTGTACTTTCCTCATTCAGAGATGTACAGGCCCTTTTCATTTTCCTATCTCGTTCCACCTTGCTTGTAGGCTGAAGCAATTATATATATAGAACCTTGCAGGAAAAAAAAAAAACCCTCTAATGAACGGTCAATTGAAATTTCCCCCAATCATTGGTCAGTATATTTAAAGAACTACTACAGTAATTATATTTTATGAGCATGAGTCATTTTTCTGTTTTTAAAAAAGTACTTCACTTTACCCATCTCTTTTAGTACATTTCCATTTGGTGTGGTTTGGCTGCATGGAGAAATGTGGCAGCTGGTTACTTGAAAATATCTAACAAAGCGCCAGATTCCTCAGCTCTGGCATACCTGTGGACCACATAGATGGACATAATTACAAACATCTGTCCACCCACCCATGTAACAGCTAAGAGGAGTCATTTAAGAAAGAGAAGGCTAAAATATTCAACTTTGAGGGCAAGGAACTGTAGAACTGCCTATTTGTATATTTATTGATTCACAATGTATTACCAACTAATGGCCTTCAGAGACAAATTCCTCTGCCATCTTCACAGGATGAGCATGACACAGTACTGCAATATATACCCACTAAGACAAGCAGTGATAGGCTTCAAGAAAAGCATGAAAATTTTAAGAGCCTTCTTACCAGTGAAGGAAGGACTTTTTATGATGTGTGTGAAGTCATAAAGAGAAAAACATATAAGCCTTGGGAATGCATTGGGAAATGCACCCTGGAATTAATAGTGTGAAGATTTCAGCTTATATTTTTTTGAACCAATTCAATTAATTTATCAGTCCAAATTGAGGCTCCAGGTTCCACACTGCCCTCCACCCTTGCAAAGAACAGTGTGACAGGGAATGTTGGTAAGTCCTGGCTAGTCCTGGTTTAATCTGAATTGGTTCCGAAGTCCATCTCCTGCCTGACCTGGATAATGCCTAAAGAAATTCAACAGTGAGGAGAACTACTCCAGTATTTTTATTTTCTACCCTTCAAAATTGTTTATATTTATGATCTATATTCAGAATCCCTGCTGGAAATGAATCTTTCATGGTAGCTTGAATTATTAGATGATCAGGACTAAAGTCCTCATCTAAAATCCTTCAAGCTTTGAGATGCTCAGAATTTAAATCCACAGTAAAAATTCTGAATTTGCATTAAACTTTCTTACTTCACTTCTACTCACTGGCTGTCACACTGAAACCATCCCCTTCCTCTAAATCTCCTTCTCCCCTCCCATTCAAACAGTGGACTGGAGGATTGTTTAATTTGGGGAAGTCCTGGTAGGGATGACAAAGCCACTACCTTGATTCCTTGAGCTAAATGAATGGATTGTTTGGGAGCTAGATAAATTTGGAGAGAGGGTATGTTTATGCAGGAGCAGGGAGGAACTGTTGCTTCCTGCAGACTTTCATAATCTGGGTCAATAAACAAGGTGGCTTATAACAGCCCTCGAGGTTAGGACACAAAATGAACTTAAGGCACTTTCTGTCGTTGGAGCAAAAAGTGTTTAGGAATCATCTTCCTGTCTGCGCTATTACTTTTATTATACAGTACGTGTCAACTTTGTACAAATGAAGATATGGCTCACATTTATTTCTTTCTGCGGAAGATTTTTCCTTATGCAGCACTGAACAGCACTTCTGCCGTGTGGATCAGGCAGACAAGAGCTTTAGCTAATACCCCTGAGGCAATCTGAGACCTTGCAATGTCCAGCTGTCCACCCTAGTGTCCCCACCAAAGAGGCAATGGAGCGGAAAACCCCAGTCTTGTCATGGTGAGGACATTCAAATTCCTTCATACGGAAACATCCACTTGCAAATATTTTAAAGCTAAAACCAAGTGCTCAGTTTACTGCATATGCAACTAATCCACAATGAATTATTAAACCAAATACTAAGTTTTTCCTGTCCATTTATTTTCTCCTTTTCTTGTTGTTAGCGCCAGGTTTTCCTGAAAGGAAAGGGACACCTGTCTGAAGAAATTTACTCTGGGCAGAAAAGAGGTTGAGCACATGGCTTCCCCGGCTATGTCTCAAGGCTCTCAAAAACATACTTCTGTGTGTTCAAAAAACATACCTCTGTATGTTGAAAAAAACATACAGGTAAAAAAGATCTGTCAGTGCAAGGTTATAAAGAAGCAGAACATACATTTGCAACTCAAACAAAAGTTAAATTGAGGATGTGGTGTGATATGGTATTTGCTTGGACTGATAATTTCTGGCTAATCAAGGTCTGAATGCTTTGAATGGGCTTCATTTGGAATTTGGATGTACCCCACAACAGTGATTTACAATTGATATGATACTATGACACCATTACTTACTGTACGGCTCCAAAGGCATGTAATATATAAAACCTGCATCATGTTAAAAGGCGAGCTGAAAATCACCTCCAAGCATTTATTTTGTGGCACAAATGCTAGCTTTTTCCCAAAACCAGAATGCTGTCTTGCACCATAAATTCTACATATAAATACTGTATAATGGGAACAAGGTGTCAGCTAGAGGCTTGAGGCTCTATTTAGTTCTTAATGTTTTTTTCCCCATTTCTTGACGTATAGCACTGTAGTTGTGTTACTATTAGGCTGGCTGAAATGATCCGAACAGATGCAGTAAGACCTGGATCTGTGTTGTGCCTTCAGATAAACAGGCATAAAATCTGAGAAAGGGCATCAAAATCAGGCATGGATTATTATGATCTGATGATAATCAGTTTTTGCAGAAGTGAAACTTCACTATCTCATTCATGAAGAGGGATTGCTAGAATTGTTGCTGGAAAGCAACAATTATAGCTCAAATAGATACTGAAGCCTCTAGAAAGAATCCTGTCCTGAGTATAGAGTGAAGTTATTTTTTTCCCTTTACGTTGCTTTAATTATCTGAGAGGTTCACAGTTAAAGAAGAAATGAAATCACTGGTCAGTAATATGATGTCAACCATGATTTAATTGTTAGTAACCGTTTTGTTAATAGATAGATAGAGAACACAGTCTCTATAACTGACTGTAAACTCTGACATCCAGCTATTGTCTGCAGTCTGGGGGTCTGTGCCAATTCTTCTAGCATGTATTGCCCTCTGGAAACTAAACTATAAAGTCACAGCCTGAGAAAATAACTGAGTATGAATAAGTCTGTATTCACTAACTCTTAGTGGTTTCAGTGGAGATAGAGCATTAAGAAAGCATCTTGCCACACAGAACAGTGAAATCTAAACACACACCACGCTATTGAAAAGCTTTTCTGCAGTGAGTGAAGGGTAGTCTCATGGGTCGAACATAGTCCCGGGTTCAGGGACTCTGCATAACTTTGAGCTGGACTCTGAGCTTTATTTATTCTTTACATTTATCTGTTCTTTCTTTGTAAAAGAAAAATTTTCCTRTCTCACTGGCATATGGATAAGCACATTGAAGATTTTGAGGTCCTCTAATGGTGAACACTACTTCAGAGCTAGCCAACATTTCTGCTCTAGCAGGACTACTAAATAGCCCTTATATTAAACTGCTAGGTAGAAATGGAAGCTCCTCTGCTCTGCCCCCAGGAATGCAGCTGATGCATTAGATGAGGGAGATTAGAAGCTGTTGTCTCATGCTTAGCCTATTTACTGGGCGTGATTCTGAGCTCATTAAAATTCTTGAGTAGAGCATGGGCCTGGTGAGGAATGACCAGTGTCCCTGTCGAGCCGATTACACAAATGGCAATAGTGAGCATGTTAACATGAACTCAGTGTTGCTATGGGCACTGTTACCTGCCCTTGTCTTCACTGGCTCTCCTGATGGGAGCAGGGTCAGACTTTGGCAGAAGTGGTAGCAGAAGTTGTTTTCTTTTGACCATGCATCCCCTCAGCGTTCAGGGTTTGGGAGGACAAGGCCAACAATTTAGAGTTCCCTCAAGCAGTGAATAATCAAGAGGGACCATCACCTGTCAGAAGAAGGACCCAGGGAGAAGGTATCCAATAGCAGGAGGGTGTGGGCATTTTTTCCTACAGTCCCGTGTCTCTTCATGTATGAGCATTTGGGGAGCATTTTGATTGTGTGAGGGCAGAGGCCTCACAGACTTCTTGGGAAGGAGGTGAGGTTAAAAGGGAGCCAAACTGGTTCCTATAGGGTATAACCCATTCCTTTACTGTTCTAGGGGAGCCCTCTGGAAAGAGTATTTCTGATGAATTATTCTCACTGGTCAGCTAGCTGCATCATTTGCTGTTTGAGCCTCATATACTTATCTAAGTAAGGGCTGAACATCTATCCCAATAACTTTTCCCTCTTCTATTGGGAGACTTTATTCCACASTTTAGTTTGTTCATCTGCTTATACTGCTATTTATCACCTCATGGGATATTTAGTCACTTGAGATAGAAGGTGTGTAAAAGGCCTGAATAACAAATCCTAAATCGTTAAAATAAGGAACCAAATTCCCAGCTGCTGTAGAACAAAGTAGATTCACTGGCTTCAGAAGAGATATGCTGAGTGGTGTTTTGGCCTGAAGTATTTTTGCTAGGGATCAGAACTAAGTGAAACCTCAGAGTTAACAAAGTCCAGTCCCCCACTACYATATTGCATAGTCTGTTTCACAGTCTTGCCAGCTTATCAAGCAACCTAAATATCTAGTTAGGGTACATCACCTTGTTATATCACCCTGTTACTCCAGTGCCTTACTGTCCTGATAATGAGAAATATTCTTCTAATCTMCAGCCTAAATGCATGGAAAATGTATATTCACATGCTTGGGGCAAGACCATCCTTTAGCCTAATTAGTGCACATGAAGAAATAAGATAACTGCTTCTAGTGCCTTGGTTACTGAATTGAATAAAACACCTTATTTGAGTTGTGTGACCTCTAGGCAGCAAAGCCACACCACATTATCAGTAGCTAAAGCTCTAGAAGTAATAAAGCTGCATTAGACTCTGGCAACTAACCCAGCTGCTCTTCCATGTTGTTGGTATGAATGCACTCCTTTCAGTTCTTGAACTTGATCACTCCAGACATTCACATGACAGTATATGTTTACGTCCCCAATTTTCCTTTTGAAAGAGGTTCTTTACCTTCTTGTCCATCTTTGTAGCCCCATTCCAGTTTAAATCCCTTTTTCTTGAACTCAGGTGATCAAAATTATACATTACATTTCAGATGAGGTCTTGTAATTGTCTTACATGTGTCCTAGAAATATTTCACCWACTGCAACCTAAGATCACATTGACAATCACATCCAGCTTGAGGATCACTGTCATTCTATATTTGCTATATCCTGCTATATCCAGGTATGCCTCCTCCTCCACCACTGTTTCCAACAGTGTTTCTAAAACAGAAATTCTTTTTATGCATCCTGAAGGGCTGGGTTTTGTACAGTGTGCTATTCACTTTCATTCCATTTCTATGACTTCTGTCCTCAAGGTCATCCAGCTCTCTCTGCTTGGTATTCTAGTCCTCCTCTGAATTGCCAGTGCCTTCCAACTTTGTGTCATCAACACATTTCATAAGCCCACTTCTACTTTTTGAGCCAAAACCAGTCCTTAAGGAACTCCATTAATAGTCTATCTCCAGCCCAATACTTCCTCTCTCAACACAGCCTGCTGTCATCTCTGCTTTAACTGGTTTTCTACCCATCTTATAGTTTTTCTACTAATCCTCTTTTTCCTTAGCTAAGCAGACACTTTCTCACATGGCAGCAAACCAACTGTTTTACTGAAATCCAAAACACTGTATTTCCTTTGTCTAGAGAACACAGTCATCTTAAAGAAAGCTATTATGTTAGTCTGGCATGACSAGACTATGACCAAACCAGACTGAAAATGGCATTTTCCATTTTCCTGCTTATCTTTACTCTCTCCCACAAAATCTTTCCTACAGACTTGCATGTTGTTGCAAACTAACCGACCCCTAGATATCCAGACTACCTTCTCCTCCTCTTATCCCCCTTTAAAAGATGTATATGGCATTTTCTGTTTCTCAGTCATATGCTACTCCTTGGTCTCGAGGGTCTAAGAAAGGGGATTTATAATGAACCAGTGATTTCTGGGATGGAGATTACTCTGCAGTTTCCAGCACAAGTTCAGTGTGGCATTTACTGCTTCTATTGCCACGAGCCTAATTCCTGTTGGCCATCTTGCCTCTCTCTCCGTGGTCAGTGTCGTTGTCCATAATGAAAAGAAAGGCACAGTGGATCAACTCTAGAGAAAGTCATTACGAATCTCCACCCTGGCCTAGTGCGTGACTGTTCACTTTCTTCTTTCTTGCTCAATTCCTAGTTATATGGCTGAAAAATCTTTTGGTATTTGTTTTATTTCCTCTGTAAGGTCTAACACAGCTTGACTTTTGGCAATTCTTGCTTTATTTCTATACTTTGACCTCTAAGATTCTGCTTTTTTTGCTGATTAGTCTTTCTTCCCATTCCTTTTAGGCTCTATATGATTTTTAAGGTGGATTTTTGTTCAGTTCCTTCCTGTAAGGCCTCCTCCTATTTTTATCCTAACTTAGAATACAAATTCCAGATACTTTTTGAACCTCTGACTCAATTTCATTTTTTAAGTAGCTGTTGCTTTTCAGCCTATATCAAGAAATGAAATCTTCCTTACTCATGTAATTCATCTTCATATCTTATCTCTCCCAGTCTTATTTTACTGCTGACTTTTCCTGATCAGTACAGAACTGTAAATACTTTTGGTTCAGTCAAGATTCTGTTCTGTGCCTGTATAGAATAGGGGATTCTGGAGACCTGGAACACCAGTAGTAGCAGTAGTAGTAATAGTACATATGATCATATTTTTGCATATATGTATATATGAGAGAAGACATGTGTGTTAGCACAAGAATAAAATTGATCTATCAATCTTAATTATTTAAATATCATTAGCACAGTATCAAAATATAGTAATGGATCTTAGCAAACCTGTTCATGAAAAACTGAGAGGAAATGAACCCACTTCTCTCCCAGCTCACAGAAATAAACTTTTTTTTGTAGTGTTACTAAGTTGCCAGGTGGGACTGAAACATGCTTTGAGCAGATCCTTGCATAAGGAAGTGCCATTTTTACATAGCCACATTTCAGAGCAAAGCCATGTTTCAAAATTGCTCTGATATAGTTACCCAATGTCACACACAGTACCCACTCTCAATCTTTAGCTTCTACCTTGCCAAAAAGTGAAAAAATGATTGAATTATTATTTCTTCTACTTAATGTGATGTTATTCAGAAGTAGGGATAAAGATATTGGACAGCACCAAGCATGAAGGGGCGTCAGTCCTTAACAATGATCCCTATTGTGTCAGATAGCTAATGATATTAATAATAACAGTTAATTATGATCTTTTCTGTTTGTGTCTAGACTTAATTCAAATTACAGCAACAGAGAAGATCTGAACTGCTCTCTATCTGTGCTCTCTAGCACAAACTAGCGTTTAGAGTGCCAAGGTCCTAACAAATGTATGCCAAAATAACAGGCTTTAGGTAGAAGTGAGCTGAAGTAAAACACTGATCCTTATACAGGGCTAGAGTCTGCCTGGCGCTTTTCCAGTAGGAGTGGCGTACCAGGAGAAAACCTTTCACACAGCTGATGTCAGGTTAGGGCAGAACTGTATTTCTGATGTTCATGAGAACATCTGTGTTACCCYCCTTGAGCAGTATGATTGGGAGGAAGGAGAAGTTCAGTTCCAGGCACACTATCCAGCTGAGCTGCATGAGTCTTTCCAAGGAATATACTCAAGGGAACACCAGGAGACATCCTGCTGCTCTGAGCATCACAACTGAAGGATTTCACATGCCACAGGACGAAACATGGTTTAGTGCAAGATGATGCATAAAATGAAGTGTCTAGCCCCAGAATAATACCCTCGACTAACCCAGGCATTTGCCTTAAACATTGCTTCTTATTACATCTTTTTTGGGAAGACTGTTATGAGTCATTAGATTATCACTTCCAGACTCTCATCAATAACTGCATTATAATATCCCATGTCATCATGACCATGTTATTTCACAAAATTCCCCCTTAGTTAAGCAAAGCACTATCTTATCTAAGAGGACATAAAACAGGATCTACTAAAAATGGATACTTGCTACAGGGCAGTGATTTTTCAGACAATTTTTAAAAGCACAAGCAGAGGTTCAGCTCTTAAACACATGGCAATTTGATGCTTACATATGCCTACTGCTTTTTTGCCTCTTTAATGTGGGATTTTTTTCCTTCTCTGCATGAGGAAAAAGAACACAGACAACACAGTAATTTTTGCCTTACTTTATAGATATCATTTTTTTTCATTGCATCCACGTTCTGCAAAAAATGGCTCACAGCTCTGATACTGGCTGGTACTTAAACTTTAGAGAGGCTGCTGCTGAATCACTCTGTGGAAAACTGTGCTTTAGTATGTGTTTATATGTGTGTGTGTGTTTTTCTCTCTCCCTCTTTCTCTGTTGTCTACACAAGGAGGCAGAGGGGAATGGAGCCAAAATTAGGAAACTAAAAATACTTATGCAAGTGCCTATGACCCATTGAAATTAATAGGACTGGCTTTCCTGATTAGAGAGAAATTAAGAGCACCTTTAATTTAAGCCTGTTAATTCAAATCTATGGCAAGAAAAGGTTATGCTGATTCTGCTCCCAGTAACCTCCTGCAAAAAGGCAAACCTACCACTCTGACTGGATCCCGGGATAATCATTTGGACTCTGGAAGTTAGTTCTGCAGTAAAGGAAGGCATCAGATTTTGCACAGTTTGAAGCTATTTGCATGCATTCAGCCAGTTGCATGTCACACGCTTTCAGGGTGCACAAAGCCGGGTCTGAGGTGGCACGCGTTACAGATGCCTGCTTCCTCCGTCTGCCGCTGAACGGACACGAGTGGAACAGGACACGTGACCTTTCCATGTGGCAGGGGGCTAGTTTACTGCACRGATGTATTCCCTCTCAAATGATGTCTGAAAGCAGGGCAAAGGAGCCTGGCCATTATTCTGTATTCTACATACAGCTATCTATCTGTATTTTGGATTTTATTCCTCCACACTTTTGGTCCCTTCAAAGGTTGCAGGTTTCAACAATGTCAGCATGATGCCTTTAAATTTTAGGAAACATGTCGGAACAAAGCAGTGACTGCCAAATATTTTTAATTTGTCAGGGATTGTCCTAAATCTGTGCAGTGAACTGGAGCGCAATTGTTTTCATTCAGAACTTTACATTGGCAGAACCAGGGCATGTGTGGATACACCGTATGTACTAAATGTTCAGCATTTTCCCCAGTGTCTCCGAAGCTCAAAAGGTTTCAGCACACATTTTTTTCTCACCTAAGGAGTGGAATAAATTTTGCATCTCATCTGGTTTTAATTACAGGCAGTGTTAGGACAGTAGAATCCCCAGTGTTGTGCTGGGGAACTGGAGAGAAATATCTCCGTAGTGGCCAGAACGCTACCTCCAGGAGATYGGTTTGCCACAGCACAGACGTAGTGTGCAACTGATGCAAAAACACTATTTGAAATATGGAAACGTCCAACATTTTTGCACTGCAGCCAAGCTAAGCCTTCATTTCTGCCACTTAGCTGGGATCCACCCTGTGGAACTGATGTGAGGATTTAGCTCAAACTGTGGAATGAGTCAACAGAGGCCAAACTCTGCTCTGAGATATGCCCACATAGTGCTATTGAGACAACACGGCTGAACAGGTGGAACTCAGAGAAGAATTTAAATCAGCATTAAAGCGGCATTTCAAATCCAAGGCCTTTTGTGGTCCTGTTTTGCAAGGTGCTGAGTGACCTCAGTTCTGATCACATTCAGTCACCATGCACAAAGCACAGAGCTTCACGGGAACTGCAGTTAGGACCTTGCACTGCTGGGCCCGATAGCTGACAGAAAAAATCCTCCAGGACAGCTTTGCAAATGCTTAGTATTCGGCTGAGGTGCCAGAGTTTTACAGAGCGCTCATTATAAATCTTGTGGAAAATCTGACAGTGTAAAGAAGTGTCTGAACTGGAGCGGATCTCTTCTGGAAGCTGGATTTTCAGCGTGCTGCAAACTACTCTATTTTCAAATCTTTTTTTTAGGACATTGAATTTTTATCAGTCATCTGTCAGCCAATTAACAGTTAAAAACAAATACACAAAATCCCCTCCCCCCCAACTACTGATTAATTGAGAGAGAAACAGCATCAAATTATTTCCTTCATATGACATGTCAAGTGGACAGTATCTTGCAAGCCAAAGACATAAACACTAACTCACCCACATAATTTTATTACTGGCTAAAATAAAACCATATGATATTTGTGTGTCAGTGCCTGAAAAATTAGTTCACTAGATTCTGGCAATATAATGTGTCCCTAACACTTTTGTTCATACACTTATAAAGTCTAATGAAAAATGTTGATAGTTATTTTCAAGGAATAGCAGGAAAGCAGTTCCCCCAGAACAGAAGTTACCTCAGCTGTTTGCCATTACTGCCATTGATGATAACTCAGAAATGTTCAAAATGTAGTGTATACAAAAGACTAATTTTCATAAGTCTTATTCAATACCCAGTGAAGTAAATGAAAAGACTCAGATTAAATTCAGTGGATTTTGGGTCTACCTCTGTGCTTCACACCTAAAGCTACAGTTACACACTCAAACACTGCCAACACTGTATATTCCTCTCAAAACTTAGAAGTGGTGCTACCTAGTTTTAGGAATAACTTTACAGTCTATCCAGACTTCCGGATAGATGCTAGGATGTTAGCATCTATCCAGAAGACAATTGCTTCCATCTGTTTAAAATAACAACATGGTTTAGTTATAGTTACATACTTTTATATGAAGAAAAGCAGCATAAATATATAAATTCTGGCTATAGTCCCATTTTACAAAACTAGTATTATTAAGCATAGTTTGATTTTTCCAGGCAGCAGAGCAAAATATAAATTATATACAAAACCTGCTATCCCAACTACCACATTTGAAAATAAAATATAGTGATTTATGTAGTATCTTGTCATCCGGAGATCTTGAAATATTTTACAAACAAAAATGATCTTAAAGTAGCTGCTATTATTACCACCATTCCACAGAGCGAAAATGAGGAGCTTACTCTGTTGAGTTTGCCACGTTTGACAAGCTGGGGTCTATAACGGTATTGGCTTTTTCTTCCATGGCGTTGGCTATCACTTTCAGCAAAATATATTAATACTTGAAGCCTTGTAGAGACAGGCCAGCAGGCAACACTTCTTACTATAGATCATATCTACTGTAGTTAGAAACAGCTGCTTGTGGCCAACACATTAAAATCAAAATGATCAGAAAAGACAGTGAGACAGACAGGTCTGAAACAAAAGCCTTCAGTGCCCAAGCTTAAGAGGTGTCTTGTAACTGTCAGGACCCATATCCTGTAGGTGAGGCACCAGAGAGCAATGTTGTGCACAACCACAGAGTAAAATGATGAAATAAGGGTAAGATTTCAAGCTATAAGTCTTGGCATCTGCGGAAAGGGTTGGAATAAATCAGATTTGTAACACTTAGGCCTGTAGGTATGTTTGCTCAGTAGCCCCTGGCCTGACCTTCAGGTGGYTGTGGGACCTGTCGTATGCCTCACAGTATCAGCTGGACCTTCTCAGCCACACACGCTGCAGAACTGCTTTTGACAGACCACTTCCTCCTCATTCCTCACCTGCCCATCAAGCAAASGTGCACACACATGCACCCACACATACACACACGCACAAATGTACACAACTTGCTGTTTGCCTGCCTTGTTCTCTTATGTTCCCAGGAGTGCAAATCTGACATCAAGAAGTCAATCTGTGATGAGTCCAGGGACTACACCCCAATGTGCCTCTTTACAGCTTCTCTGGGACATTTAGTCCTCTTATCCTAGGACCTACTGGCTGAGCCTTAATTAATTAATAAATAATATTATTAATTACTAATTACTGATTAATAATTAATAATTGATTAAGACTGAGTCTTAATTGTGACAATGTGCTACATACTGGCTCCCCATGTATGAGACTCAACTGTGTTGTTCCTGGATGGCTATGCAGTAAAGAGGATGAGTCATGTCCTGTTGCCTTCCCCAAACGATGTGTTTCCAGGCCATCAAGTGGCAAAACTTTTTCTTTTTCAAAGCTAAGGATTAGGCAGGTAGTTGAGATCTTCTCAGCTCTGTATATTTGGATCCGTGGATACCTGTGGGTTTTATTTAGAGAATAATGGTGATGGTAGTGTGTTGATTCATCTACCATTTGCATTTAGGGAAATGCTAGTTTGATCTGCATCCACTGCTTCACACTGGCTCTGAGGACATCTCTGTGCATCTGTTCTGCCTACTCATTCTCAAACATCACTGGCCTCCACTTGCAATGAGTGATATGATGTTTAAGTATGTATGAGAAAGCCATCAGACTTACAGTTTCAAAATGCATCTGAGGCATAGAAGATGTCCAAGAATACAAGAGAATTTAGAGAGTAAAAAAATCAAACAAATCTGGACATTTTCTGAGCCAAGGAGAGACAAGACAGATGCTAGTGATAAGAAACAACTAACTAGGATTTTCATTCATAACAAAGTACTCGGTAATATAATCACAGCCAAAATAGCAGAATATCTGAATCAACAACAAATCACAGATTAAGATGCTTACCAGAAATAAATAGCAGTTCTCTATTTTTACAGGTAACACTTGACATTTTAGTTTGTCTGCATTTTCTTTGTTCTCTTTCTTACCCCTTCACTCCATCAAAAGAGTGGATTTATGCCACCAAAGTCAAAATTGCATTACCTGTTATTTAACCCAGTGGAAATAAACCCTTTCTTGAGCAATCTGGAGTATGTGAAAAATCAGAAGTTCTCTTTCTGGCCTTTTACTTATGGATATTGTACAGAAATTCCTTTTCTCTCATAAGCAACTACCTTGATTTTTTTTTTCATTTCTTTCAGCAATAAGGAATGGAAGATTAAAGAAATGGGATATGCTTTATAAAACTTTTTTCCATAGCCGTGCCCTATATGACAGACTGTGTCCCTGAAACACCTCGGCTCAATGTAGGAGCTGTGGGTGTGGTGATTATTTCCTGGCACAAGGATGGATTTCAGGAAAGCACCGACTCTGCCTTCTCCACCCAGGCAGGTTCCTGACCTCTACTTATAAGCGACAAGGGCCCTCGTGTGCATGAATCCTACAGGATCCTTAAGGCAAAACTGCTCACAGTGTTTGCATTATGGGACTATTCTTTTGAAAATATAAATGTATGTGTTGTGTGCCTGAGGATACTCAGTTTTGAATTACAGAGTGCCTTGTGAGTAGTTGTGGCATTTGGTTTGAAGATACTTCCCCTGCCTCCCTCCCACCTTCCCACTTTTAATTTTAAATTCAGCTTTTCAAAAGCTTGTTACCTAAAATATTCTGATAGATTCATGGCAGTGCTGACTAGCTTTGCAAAGGAGAGCAAAAGATCACTTTACAGACTCCAGTTTCTTCCTGGAATTGCTGCTTTTTTTCCTTTCACTTTTTTCCCCCCGATAGTTATTTTTTAGGAGAGAAAAAAAATAGTATATGAATTTATTATTGCATGAGGCTGTTAGATGGCTCAAAAAGTACTCTCTCCACTGAACAGATACGGCACAGAAAGTGCCCACCTTTCAGTACACCTGGTACTGAAGCAGTACACTTGGTGGGTAAGACATTACACAACCAAGGTTTAAGAGAACATATACTAGAAAAAAATATTGCATTGAATAGGGAGAATAGACACAGGAGCTGTGCATCTGGAAACTCCGGTGATACAGGTCAGATAAGTGGTCTGACATGGGTTATAGGTGGCGAATAACCTAATTCTACCTCCTTCCTTTTCCACGTATGATATGGCTTCTCCTGGGAGCTTCTTGGGCAGCTGTGATAATACAAAGCATTACTGCCGGGCTAGTGATCTGACCTCTGCAGTACGGCAGCTGTGGGTTGGGCCCAAGGATTCTTTTTGCATCACACAGAGACTTTTTGTTTGCTGCTGCTGGAAAAGAACAACAAAAGATCAAATGTGGTGTCGATGCCAAGCAACAAAACACTGCATCTGGTCAGCAAATGACTCCTCCTTCTCCCTTGCAGAGAAAGACCCAGGTGTTCTGACTGATCTTGGTAGAGAGAGTGTGGTGAGGAAAAGGATCCAAGACGCAAAGAAGAGCAGGAACAGGAAAAAAACAGATCACATTTTATATACGCACCGGAGCAAACCTGTCTAGGGGCTGCAGCTTCTAGATCTAACACCAAATGAGCAGATGTGCCTTTGTTAAGCTGGTCTTGAGCAAAAAAAAAGCCTGGAGAGATCAGAGCAGAAGTACCAGTTCTGAGGAAAAGAGGTTAGAAGAAAATGAGGAGGCAAATGAGAAAGCAACGGGCAATGACCTCTAGAGCATACGCTTCTCCAAAGTCCCTGGTCATTCCTCTGCTTTTCAGTAAAAATCTGTGAAACCCATAGGTAAAATCTCCGTCTGATTCTCCTTGAATGCAGATCCACACCACTGTCTCTGCCATACATCACATTAAGTTATGGCTCTGTTATAGTGACACCACAGGTTACCACAGTAATGCCAGTGATTACCACTACCGGAATAGTAGTTGTAAACAAGGAAATTGTACACAAAAATGCTAGAAGAACATTGAATTTTGAAGTCAATGGCTCAAAATCAATGAAATTGCTGTGCAAACTACTCTGACATCTTTCCTTACATGGACTGATTATGAGAGAGCCTTTATTTATATCATAACAAGCTATTTCTTCCTTCTTGAGACAGAGATCATACAGACACAGGGTTACTTGGTGGCAATAGGAAGGATCACCAAGTTTACTTGTTGGACAGCTTTTCTACATTTTTTTCTTCACTGTGCAACGTGTATCTTTAGGTCCTGTTTGCAAGTGACTCAGATTCAAAATGCTGAAAATTTCCATGACAGCCTCCCTCACATGCAGCTTGCAGTTTGACAGCAAGGCTGCGCTCCAAGGACAATGCTCTGAGCTTTAGTTAGAAGTTAGCTTCTGGCTCTGAGCATTTAAATGGTAAAATGGCACTATAATAGCCTGCCAGGTAAAATATGTCACCCCTGGTTTACAGGGGGGAAGGGGATAGAAACACAGAGAATGGGTCACAGCAAGTGACATAGCACTATGTGAGGTTATCTAGAACTGGAAGCAGCATGGTTGCATTGTAAAATCACTACACAAGGACTACCTTGTCCTAGTGAGACAGTCCTCTTTAAGTTGTTTCTTCTCACAATATAAACATTTTATTTTCTTCAGAAAACAAAGTTGCTATTCTACAACTTCATTTGATGATCTGTTATTATTGATTTAAGTGTAGATGTTTCCTTGTGCAGTGAATGAGGGAGGAATCCAGAAAGGAAAAAGCTGCATGTGAATGCGTTACTACAGGCAACTTCCTCCTAGCTGATGTATATGTGATATGTTCAATTAAGGCTACTCAGAACTAATTCAATACATTCTTCCTTAAAGTCTCTTAGGAGCAGAACAAAGAATATTGACCAGAAAAGTGTATTTTCTGAAACGGTGCTTCACAGAAGCAGCAGGTTATACAAAAATTCTTTCTCCTGCAAGAGCATCTTAGCTACGAATTCCTTCAATAAAATGGGGTGGAAAAGCTACTCAAGTATTTTTACTTCCCACCTTTGTATTGGCATCCCCAGAATTTCAGAAAATGCATGTATTTTCCTCAAGCATTTTATATTTGCCGAAAGATGCATTTTTTTTTCTCACCAATTGGGAACTTTTTATTGTTATGTAGCAGACTACACCCAACAAAGCACCTAAGCATATACTTAACTTCAGGTTTTAGTGGACACTACTCATGTTTTTACAATTAATAGTACTTGCAAGATGTGGGTGGAATTGTCAAAGGAGCCTGTTGGAGAGGGGCCCAAAACTCTACTGAAAGCCAATGGGAACTGGGCATCTGACTCCCATAACTCTCTTTTAAAAACCCCCGCAATGCTGGGTTGAGGCCCGAGAGAGTTTTCAGCTACATGCCAGTACACCATGATTCAGTGGTCAGATTTAATGCTATTTAATGAATGAGCCAGCTGTGAAATATTTATTTGCCATGACTTGTAAGAACGGAAGAAAAAAAAAATCTATGTGCAAGTGCTTTCAGCATTCACTTTGTTGTAAGCTGACGATTCAATAAGTGGGTCTCTATGTACTCTGCACAGTTATCCAGTTTACACCTGGACAGAGCATACAGTTTTTACTATGATTTTGGTCATAGTATATGCACATATACTTATACATTATAAGATATGCACAGCATATCTTTATAAATTATGTGTGCCACTGGCATTTAGAACATGGGAGATTAATATTAATTAAAATAGAAATGAATGGAAAGAATATCAGGCAAAGACATAGGAAAATAGGTCCAATCACTGGTCGTGTGCCTCAGTTTTTGCATTTGAAAAAATGAGAATAATGATTCTGATCCCCTCTGACTACTTGTGAAAAATCACTATTTATACGTTTTTATTACAAAACAACTTAATGTAAGTGGAACTTAGTCTTGAAGTACATCTGAAGATGTTTTCAGCAGGATGCTGGAGGGCACCTTTCTGTTTTACAGATTGTCTCCTGCCAAATATCAACTCTTTTTATCTGAAAAGATTTGTCTATCTATATCTATATCTATTCCAAAGAAAGCAGCAATATTTGAGGGAAATGGTGGGAAAAGTGATTTTTTTTTTTTTTTTTTTTTTTTTGATTCATGCTCAAACTTTCCAAAAATAGTCACT
>NW_028186528.1:441576-443180 GCF_003343005.1 Rhea americana | reverse complement strand
GCCGTGCCCCTCTCACCCCCGTCCCGCCCGCCTGCAGTGCAACCAGTTCTTCGACCTCCTGCAAGACCTCGTGGACCACGTCAACGACTTCCACGTGAAGCCCGAGAAGGACGCGGGGTACTGCTGCCACTGGGAAGGCTGCGCCCGCCACGGCAGGGGCTTCAACGCCAGGTGGGCATGGGGCAGGAGGCTGGGGGGGGGGGCGCAGGGGGGCTCTGGGTAGCCCTAGGAGGGGGCAGGACCCGGTGCCGCCCCCTGTGACGGCCACGCTGGCGCAGGTACAAGATGCTGATCCACATCCGGACGCACACCAACGAGAAGCCGCATCGCTGCCCCACCTGCAACAAGAGCTTCTCCCGCCTGGAGAACCTGAAAATCCACAACCGCTCGCACACAGGTCGGTGGGCAACGGGCCCGGCTCGCCCGCGAGGCGCGCGGCCGGGAGGGACGAGCCCCCCCTCGCCCGCCGTCCGCGCCCGCCGTCCCGGGGGTCGTCACGGGCCGGGTGGGGGGGAAGAGCCGGGGATGCCCCGCGGGGCTGAGGGGACCTTGGTGGGGCTGCCAACCTCGGGGGAGGTCCCGGGGGGTCGTGCCGGGGGGAGAGGCGCGCTGGCCGGCCCCCGGGCAGACCGCGGCGCTCTGTGCCCTCCTGCAGGCGAGAAGCCCTACATCTGCCCCTACGAAGGCTGCAACAAGCGCTACTCCAACTCCAGCGACCGCTTCAAGCACACCCGCACCCACTACGTGGAGAAGCCCTACTACTGCAAGATGCCGGGCTGCCACAAGCGTTACACGGACCCCAGCTCGCTCCGCAAACACATCAAGGCCCACGGCCACTTCGTGTCCCACGAGCACCAGGAGATGCTCAAGGTCCACCAGCCCCCCAAGACGCCCCTGGGCTCGGCGGAAGTGCCTTACGTCAACGGGGCGCAGCTCATCATCCCCAACCCGGCGGCCCTGTTCGGCCCGCACGGGCTGCCGGGGCTGGGCGCCTCGCTGCCCATCCCGCTGGCGCCGGCGCCCCTGGATCTCAGCGCCCTGGGCTGCGGGGCCGTGGGCTCGGGCGCGCTGCCCGCGCTGCCCGGCCCCGTGCTCTCCCTCAACGGGGCCCCCTTGAACCTGGCCAAGAACCCGCTGCTGTCGGCCCCCTTCGCGGCGGGCGGCCTGGGGCTGCCCGTCATGTCGCTGCTCGCCGGCGCGGGCAAGGCGGAGGTCGAGAAGTGCCACGGGGCCGACGGCCGGCTGCCCAAAAGCGGCAAGGCGCAGGGGCCGGAGAGCCGCAAGGAGTCGTGCGAAAGGACGGAGCTGGCGCGGCTGAGGGCCGCCCCCGCGAGCCCGCCGCTGCTGCCCGGCGCCGTCCTGGACCTCTCCGCCGGCGTGAGCGCGGGGGGCGGCCCCGAGGCCCTGCCGCCCGGCTGGGTCGTCATCCCGCCCGGCTCCGTGCTGCTCAAGCCCGCCGTGGTGAATTGAGAGGCGACGACGCCCGGGTCCGGCCGCGGACCCCACGGGCGGATCCTGGGCTGGGGGGGCCCATCACCCCGCTCCGGGCCTGGTCCCGCCGTCCCGCACCCCAGACTTCGGCTTCCTCTTGTTTTTAACCGCCA
>NW_028186528.1:436287-440789 GCF_003343005.1 Rhea americana | reverse complement strand
GCCCCGTCCCGGACACCCCTCCTGCTCCGCAGACAAGGCCGAACCGGAGACTCCGGACCGCGCGGCGTTGACCCCTCTCCCGGACCACGCGCGCCAGCCCGCGCTCGCCCGCCGCACCCCGCGCCGTGGACAGCCCCGCGTCGCCTCCCCGGACCTCCCCACGACAAGGCGTACGGCTGCGTACGCCGCTCACCGCGCCGGCTCCGCGCCCGGGGCAGAGCCGTCCTGTTTAGCTACGTTCATACCTAACCATGTAACCACGCAAGCGCAGGCAGCCAGCCGGCAGCGCGGGCAGGACTCCGGCCTCGGCCGCGCCGGGCTCCGCGGGCAGCGCCGGCGGCACCCACTGCCCCGGCCCCGGCCTGTCCCCCCCGGGGGTGCCAGCTGGGTGCCCCGTGCCAGCTCTCCTAGGCGCCCCCAGCTCGACTGCGAGCTCGGCTCCACGCTCGCCTCTCCGAGCTGCCCCGCGGGCACAGCGCTGCTGCCCGGATCGCGGTGCCTGTGCCCCAGGCGCAGACCCACGGGCACGCCCGGGTTTCGGCAGCCCCCTGGGCAGGGGGCTGCGGGGCCCAAGCCACGCGTGACCGCACCGGGCACCCTCTCCTGGSGAGCCTGGGACACGCTGACCCCAGTTTCCAAATGAGACCCTGGGGCCACAGGGCCGGACGTGCCACGTCAGCGCCGTGCGGCCCTGGCAAAGCACCTGGCCAGTCGGGCACCTGGGCACTGGGCCTGGCTGCGCCGCCGGCAGGTGGGCTGGGACACGCGGCCTCGCCCCGGCAGGGCCGGGGCTGCGAGCGGTGCCAGGACCTGGCCGCGGGCCCGGCCTCCGCGCGGGCAGGCCCCCAGCCCGCGTGGGGCTGGCTCGGCACGCTGCCCCCCTGCCCCAGCCGGCTGGGCACCAGCTGTGCCAGCACCGCGCGGCAGCACGGGGGCACTGAGCACCCCACGCCATGCCGGACGCGTGGGCCAGAGTCRCCGCAGGGCCCTGGCACGGCTCTGCCAGCAGCAGCAAGAGCAMGCAGGGAGCTTCCGAAGCCGGGGCTGCGTCCCACCCGCTGGGGCGGCGGACGACCCTGCCGAGCCACCCCGGCCGGTGCGGGGGCCCCCGGGCTCCAGCCCTGCGCACGCACCTCCCGCCCCGACCCTCCCTCCCCGGGGGAGCGCTCGCACTCGCCACGGGGCCCGACTGCCCCCAGCACGGGGGCTCAGCTTTGCCTCGACAGCCCCTGCTCCTGCGGGGTCACTGGTGTCCCCCTCGCCCCGTGGCAAACACACAGCGGGGTCCTGCGCACCTCGTACCTGCCCGCGGGCAGGACCCCTGCGCGCGGCTCTCTCCAGACCGGGGGTCTCCCTGACCCTGTCTTAGCCCCGCTGCTGCTGGAAGGAGCCCCCTGCGGAGGGGAGGGGGCTGAGGCTTGGGAAAGCCCCCAACCCAAAGCGCCCCGCCGCCACGCGCCCCACGGGGAGCCGGTCTCCCTGTGCTCACCCCCCTCGGGCCGGGGCGCCGCRGGCTGCCCCGCGCTGCCGCAGCATGGCATTCGGCCATCGACCAGGCCTCCCCGGCCGGTGTTTGTTTTCTTGCTCGTTTGTTGGTTCGTTGTTGCACATTCCAGGACATCAGTATTTTAACGGTCTCTAAGTGCCTTTCTATTGTAGTTTCTGGGTTGTTTTTATTTTCCTCCTGTTGGGCTCCATCGCTGTTAGCATAGAGTTTAAGGACTACAGAAGTAAGAGATAAGCTAACGATTATAACACTATATTCCTCCATGGGAGAGGAAGTTTATTAAGAAAACAATAAAGTAAAATTGAAGTAAGTTCCTGTTTCAGTCTGCAATTGTGCCGGCCTCTTGCCTGTGCCATGGATCCGGACAGCAGCGAGGAGCCAGAGATGCAGCTTTAGCCCTGGCCCCTGGCTGCATCCCAGCGCATGAACTCTCTGCGCAGCCTCCTGGCGGGGCCGCMCAGGGTGCCAGCACCCCGCGCGCCGGCGCAGCCCTGCCACGGGCCGCACGCAGCGCGAGCTGCAGGCTGCGACGGCCTCCCCTGCAGCCCCTCGCTGACGTGCCCAGACCCACCAGTTCTCCCCACTGCGATGGGAGAAAGGATTTGGATTTGGCCCAAAGCTCCCTGCGCTCACGGGATACCAAGCCCAAAGCATCAGTGCAGTTGGGCTAAGACCATCTAAACCTACCACAACAACAGCTCCTGCAGCCTCCCCGAAGCCTCCCCCCCCCCGGCAGCCTTCGATGCCCTGAGGCCCGGCTGGGGACACCCCTCCTTCCTCACATCACCTCCGTCGTCACTCACAGGCCACCACCCACCCCGGAGAAACCCGTCCCTGTGCCAGCTTCTCGCAGGAGCCCAGGCCTCTGCGCTCCCCCAGGGCAGTACCGCTCCGGGCAGGCTGCACAGAGGGAAGAGGCAGAGCGCAGCGCAGCAGGCAGAGCTGGGGCAGCCCCTAATCCCTTCCCAGGGTGCAGAGCATCCAGGCCAGGTGCTGGAGGACGTGACATTTATTGGCTAGCTATAACTTATGGGYGCGGGAAGCGGGGGACAGGGATGGCAGGAGTCACGTCTCGGCTTTCCAGCCCTTCTCCTTCTCGCTCTGAGCCTGGATGCGGAGCTCTTCATCCAGCCGCTCTTTGGCTCTCACCACCTGTGGGACAAGGGCACAGGGTGACGCAGAGCCAGGGCTGCACCCGCACCGCCCCGCACACYGTGCCTGTGCCCCCCTGCCCCACAGCACCCAGATCCTTCTGCCCACAACAGGGCCCTGAAACTGCCCCATCTGCTGAGGCCACCGTGCCCTTTGGGCAGCAGAAGACCGCAGGAGGGCTCAGCCAGTACAGGGCACACTGCTACCCCAGCCTCACATCTGCAGAGCCCCGAAACATCAACTACTGCTAAGTTCCTCCCAAATSGAAGGCAGCAAAATGTGCTGAGGACAGAGCTGGGAGGCTGCAAGACAGGCGGCCATCCCACCCCCCTAAATCCCTCCTCTTTGCTCACCTTTGACTGCAAATAGAAGGAGCCTCCCACCGACTTGTCATTCACCTTGAACAAGTGGTCGTAGTTCTGCCGAAGCGAAGCTCCCTGTTAGAYGCCTCTCCGCCGCCCGCTCCAGCCCCCCATCCCAGCGGCCTCTGGCTCCCGGGGGCAGAGGCTGCTCTGYGCAGCAGTGATAAGTGGCTCCAGGGAGCCCCGACCCCGCCAGCGGCGCAGGCAGAGCCCCCCCGGGCGCGCGGCCTGTGCTGCAGGGTGGAGGAAGAGCCCGGTGACCAGCCTAACACCTGGGTGCTGCAGGCAGACTCAGGGGAAACCCYGCGCAGCATTAGCTGAGCTCAACAACAGCACCCACGCTGCAGGGACCAAGATATCTGGAAGCTACCCCAGGCCCCTCCACAGCGCCCTGGCAGCTTGCAGGCTGCAGCTGCAGGAAAGGCTGGGCAGGGAGCAGTCTCTGAGCCCCCTTCCGCAGCAGGCCCTGCCAGCTGCCTGCTCTCCCCGGCCACGGGTGCTCTGAGGGCTGGCTTTACCTTCTGAATTTCCTCCGCATTGAGGTTAGAAACGTTGAGGATCTGTTGAGCTTCCTGGAGGCTGATGCCGGTGATTCTGGAGGCAGCAGCAGACTGGGGCCTCTCCGAGCGCCCCCGCRCGTCTGCTGCAGCTCGGCTCGCTGCCCAGAGACACTGAGCTGGTTAGTCCTCGACGCGTGCTGCTCCCTAGAGGGCTGGGCACAGAGGTGCCCTCCAGACCTCGGACAGGAGCAAGGCAGCAAAGCCTCTGGGCTTCAACGCAGGTCACAGCCACAGAGCGCGATTTCACCCTTCTGCCCTCCTCATACTGACTCCAGCGCTGCCTGACCGTAAGAGTCAGGGCCACTGACTCTGCGCCAGACACGGTCCCTCTCCTGCCCCGCTGGCAGTGAGGGCCACCCTTTGGCTGAAGCTGATCACGACAGTGCCCTCAGCAGGCTGGGCTGCTCGCATGCAGAGGCRAGCACGGCAGGTTTGTGAGCACACACACGCACACACTGGGGCTGTGGGATCTTGGGGAACCATCCTGCTCTAGCCTTCGGGGTGGCCAGGTCGTCTCCAAGCCTGGTAGCGGCACACAGCACGCAGCGGTATCCAGGATGGCTGCTGCAAGCCTGGCCCAAGCTGAAATGCACTTTAGCAAGGCCCCAGGACCCTGGCAGTGTGCGTCACCCTGTGACAATCCCGATAGCTCCCCCCTACCCACGCAGAACCCAGGGGGGACGGGGAGCAGCACGGCGCCCTGGGCAGGGGCAGGGGTGGAGTGGCAGTGCCCCGGGACGGGGAAGCCACGCAGTGCCCGAGGTGGGCGGCACAGGAGCGACRGTGCCCGGGGAACGAGCCTGCAGGCTGGCTCCTACCTGCGAACTCCTGGCGCAGCGCCCGCGCGAAGGCCCGTCCGACCACCTGGGCCCCCACCAGGATGATCTGCGCCAGGTACTTGGCCTGCGGGGACACCCGGCC
>NW_028186528.1:430818-435378 GCF_003343005.1 Rhea americana | reverse complement strand
GTACCCACTCGTCCTCGTCCACGCCCTCGAAGGAGTCCTGCGGCAGCGGGTCGTCTCGGCTGCCCAGCTTGGCCACCATGGCGCTCAGGAGCTGCAGGGAGGCAGGGCCGAGCCGGGGGTCCCGGGCGCGGGCTTGGCCCCCGTGCCGCCCCCGCCGGGGGCCCGCGCCCGGCACCCACCTCCTCCTTCTTCTGCTCGTCCGACTTCTCTGCCAAGTACACGGCCGCTGGGACGAACTTCCGCGCCGGCGCCTCCTTGGGGGCTGCGGTCACTGGGGCGGCAGGGCGGCGGGCGTAGGCGTGGGGCTGGCGCGATGCCCCGCGCCCCTCCGGACAGCGCTGCTCGCCCGCTTCCCCCCGCGTCCGGCCGCCCCGGCGCGCCCCACGGCCCTGCCTCTGCCCCTGCACCCACCTGGCGTCATGTCCGCCGGGCGGAGGCTGGTGCGGCGCTGCTGCCCGTCGGCCCCCGCCAGCCAGGCGCTGGCCCCGAGCGCCGGCTCCCACCACACGCGGGTCGGCGGGTAGACGTCGTCCTGGAAATACTCCTTCTGCAGGGCCGCGGGGCCATGAGACGGGGAGCTGCCCCCGCGCCGCCGCCTCCCGGCCCTGCCCGGCCCCGGCGCGTACCTTGACGCGGGGCAGGCGGAAGGCCACCGGTTCCAGGGTGCTCTGCCCGAGGCGCAGGGCGCGGGCGAACTCCACCTCCCGCACGCTGCACTCCGTCTTGCGCAGGAAGAGGAAGCCCTGATGGGGCAGAGGCGTGAGYGGGGCCAGGGCAGCCCCCGCGCAGCCAGCGCTGGCTCAGGCCCCCCAGGTGCGGCTGGCTCCAGGCCGGGGGAGYGGCGGGTGCTGAGCGCCCAGCACAGCTCGCAGCCCCCGTGCTGCCTGGGGAGGGAGGGCGACGGGCCGGGCCGGGGGGCCGGGCCCCCCACCCCTCACCTTGTGTGGGTCGCTGGAGGTGAAGCTGTTGCACTCGAGGAAGTAGGGTGGCTCGGGCGTCACCTCGTACAGGAAGACCCGGGTGTCACCCTGGGCACAGAGCAGAGAGGAGGGCTGGCGTGGGGGCACAGCAGGGCCGCCGCAGCCCTGCTGCCCTAGGCCCCGCTCTGCCCCACACGTCAGGGCACCGTGCTGCGGCCAGGACCACGCGGCAGGCCCTGGCCCACCTTGCCGGTGAGGAAGACAACGCCGGTGTCCTCGTCGTAGAAAGGCAGGAGGGTGGATGGCGCCACATCGATGCCAAGAACGGAGAGGGGCCCGGCGCAGAGCTCGCCCGCTCGGTACAGGAGGATCCTCCGCTCGCTGCGGCTGCGGGGACGCGACGGTGAGCAGGGGCGCTGGCCCCTCCGCCGGAGGGGCCCGGCCTCCCCGGGCAGACGGGAGGGGTGGCCGGGCGCCGCGGTGCCCACCCTCACCTGTCGAAGCCGGACACGAGGAGGTAGTCGCCTCCGCACACCCACACCAGCCGGGCGCCTCGGCTCCCCTCGGGGCCGGGACCCTCCTGCGCGTGGCGGACAAGGACCGCGTCAGCCGGCGGGACCCAGCCCGCCCAGCGCGTCCCCCGTGGGGACGTAGCCGGCGCCCCCCGGCTCGCCCTCCCGTCCCCTCGCCGCCGTGGGCCGCACCTGCTCGGGCTCGGTGCTCCGCCGCGGGTCGTAGAGCCGCAGCTTGCCGTCCTTGCTGACCGTYGCCAGCTTCTTCCCATCGGGGCTCCAGGCCAGGCTGAAGATCTAGGAGACGGCCGAGCCCTCCGTCACGGCTCCGCGGCGCCTGGGCAGCCCGGCCCGCGGCTCGCTGGGACCCTCCGGCCTCCGTGCTCCCGTGGAGGCACCGGGGCAGCCGTGTCGGTGGAGCCACGCGCACCCCTCGGATGGGTGGCACCAGCTGCCAGGGTGCAGGGGTGATGGTGGCCCAAGGACACCTCTGTTCCCTGATGGCATCTCAGCACCGTCCTCCAGGAGCCAGCTCTGAGCTGACGCCGGCTGGCAGAGGCCCGGCATGTCCGAACGCTGTCGTCCCCAGGGAAGGCGCCACGGCCCGGCCCCGGCGCCAGGCTCAGCCCTACCTGATCCGTGTGTCCCTGCAGGCACAGCACCTCCCGCCCGGCACCCAGCTCCCATATCCGCACCGTCGTGTCGTAGGAGGAGGAGACAAGGATGTCGGCGGCCACGGGGTGGAAGCGGATGGAGTAGATCTTCTCCGTGTGCCCTGGTGGGGAGAACGGAGCGCGCCCTCGCCCCAGCCTGCAACCGGGYGCAGGGACACGGCCGCCGCCGCGGCTGGCCTGTCCCCCCCGCCGCTGTGCCCCCGCCGGGGGCCTGGGGGAGAGCCCGCAGGGACCTGCCCCACGCAGCCCTCACCTCTGAGCACAGCCTCCGGCTCCTGCAGCGTGTCCCGCAGCCCTCCYTCAGGGATTCGCCACAGCCGGATCTTGGCGTCTTCGCCCGCTGTGTCGCCGAGATGGCCGGAGAGGGACGGGCAGCGGGTGAGGAGGCACCCGGCACGCCCAGCCCCGCCGCAGGCAGCGTCCCTCTCCCGAGACCCCGGACCGCGGGGCAGGCGGGGGGCTCCCCGCAGCCCCGTCTCCATCCGGGGGACCCGGGAGAGCGCCGCGGGGCGTACCGACAGCGAGGCGCCGCGCGTCGAAGGGGTCCCAGGAGAGGTCCGCCACCGCCGTGCCGTTCTGGATGGTGGGTACGGCCGTGTCGGGGAGACGGCCCGGCTTGGAGAGCTGGAGAGGGGGCCGGCGTCAGGGCCGGCGGAGAGGCCCTGCCACCCCACGGAGGGCGGGCAGCCGGCTCCCGCCAGCCACCGCAGCGCCGCGGGGACGCGGTACCTCGAGGACGGCGACCTGGCCGCCGGCGGAGAGCAGCGGGAGGGCAACGCGCTGGTGGTTGGCGCAGAACCCGTCGCACTCGCCCGGCGTGGTGAGGCTCAGCCCCTTGAGGTTGGTGATGTGGCTGTCGCGGTGCAGGACCGTGCCCTGCGCGTGCCGGAAGCGGGAGCTGGGGCCTGCCGGAGGCGGGCGCTGGGTGAGCGTCCCGGGCAYGGCAGCCCCCGCCGCCGGCACCGCGGCGCTGCCGGGGTCACCCTGGCGCCCGCTCACCTAAAATGCTCTGCAGCGACTTCTGGCTGGGGCTGCTGGCGAAGCCGCTGGAGGGGCCGGTGCTGGCAGAGAGCGAGGTGGCGGCGCTGCCCGGCGAGGCCAGCGAGCTGGATGGCGAGGAGTAGCCGCTGCCCCCCTGGGGGTGAAGGCGGGTGGGCCCGGGGTGCTGGGTGCCCACCGCCCCGGGCATCCCGCTGCCCCGCAAGCCCCGCGCCCCCCAGCGCCCCGTGCTCACGCTCCGGTCGGCGTCCGCGGGGCAGGCGTCGGGCAGGCGGGCGTCAGGCGCGGCGTCGGCCGCGCGCCGGGCGCGGGGGACGAGGGGGGACGTGAAGGCCTCCGTGGGTCTCCGCGCCGGGTGCAGGCTGACCCTCCCCACCTGCGGCGGGAGCGGGCGCCCTCAGCCCCGGGGGCCGTTTCCTGGCGGGGGAGCGGGCGCCCCGTGGCCGTGCCCTGGTGCCTCCTGCGGCGCCGGCCCTGGCGGGGGCAGAGGGCACCTCGCGGGCGGCCCTTACCTGCTGGCTGTCTCCTGCCCACCAGGCCCGGGCRGCTGTGGCCGGCACGGTCCCGGCGCAGTCGGGGAAGAGATCCTCGTGAAACTCCTGGACAGACTGCGAGGGAGGGACGTGGGGAGCAGCAGGGCAGGGCGCCCCCCGAGCGGGGCAGACCCAGGCCCTGTACCCGGCCCGGGGCACGCACRGGCAGGATGGGACCCAGCACGCCGTGCACGGCCCACCCAGGACGGCAGAGCCCGGCCGCCCCCCGGCCCCGGCTCCTCCGGCCCCGGCCGAGCTGCGCGGCGAAGCCTGTAGGTGTCAGACGCTGCCTGGCTCTGGGCTGCCTCTCGCCACCCCGAAAGCCTCCAAAATCCAGCAGCCGGCCTTCAGCCTCCCTCACCCAGCCGCAGCACCGAGCGCGCGGGATCCAGCACCCAGCGTCTAGCCTCCAGCCTCCCGCACCCAACATCGGCACCCGGCACCCAGCATGCTGCACACAGCACCCAGCCTGCTTCCCTCCTCTCCTGCTCCCTCCAACCCCCGTCCTCTCATCCCAGCGCTGCTGGTGGCTCACGGGGGCATTTTGGGGCAAGCCGGGGGGTGGCCGCCCGGCCGGCGCCTTGCGTGGCAGGGCTGGTCCTCCACCGCCTCCACGCCTCGGTTTCCCCACGGGAGCGGCAGCCGCCGGCGCAGCGAGAGCCCGGCGAGCCGGGCCCGGCGGGGCGCACGCCGCCCTGCCCAGCCTGCCAGYGGAGCCGGGAGGCTGCAGCGGTGCCCGGGCTGGCTGAACCCCGGCTGCCCCTCGGCCCGTGGCCTTCCCGCAGCAGCACTTACGCTCAGTTTCTTTTTATAAATGTGAGTTTTTCCATAACAGTTTCTGTTTACAGAAAAGCGTATTTTTGCTGTGGCCTGAGCCACCCTCCTGCAAGTGTTTTTTTTTTTTTTTTTTTTTTTTTTTTTT
>NW_028186528.1:417837-429433 GCF_003343005.1 Rhea americana | reverse complement strand
GTGGGGCCCTGCCGGGGCGCCGGCCTGCGGGGGGGCCCCGGGAGCTGCCCCGCTGGGAGCACAGTGCAGCGCTGTGTGGGGCGAGCGCCTTGCTGGGCTCTGCCGCCCCCTCTGCGAGGGGCTTCGGGCCCCCCTGGGGCACACACTGCTCCCCATGCCCGGCTTCCTCCTGGGCCTTGCGCTGGGCTGGGGAGATGCTCCAGGTACTGCAGTGCTTGGGGCCCCTCTTCTGGGCCCCGGACCCTTGSTCCTGTTCCCCCCACATGCCCCACATAGGCAGGGCTCGTCCTGCTGGGACCCAGGCTCAGCTGGACTGGCCTGACYCGCTCGGGGCCGGGCTGCTGCCCGCACGGCCCTGGCAGCGCCGGTGCGGACGGTGACACTGGCGACCGTTCTCCCTGCGCCCCGCCAAGCCCGTGCGTGGCCCTGCCGGCTCACCCCGACGCGAGCGCTCCCTCGCCGGGCTGGCTCTGCCGCCCCGGCTCACCTGCCGCGGCGCTGGTGCTCGGGGCGTGGGAAGCCGCCCGAGTCGGGGGGCAGGAACCCGCCCGGGCCGAGGGGCTGCGCGGCCGGCTGGCCTCCGCGCCTCGCGCTCCGCCCGTGTTCGCACTCCGGAGGCGGTTTCCTCTCCGAGGAAAGCGGCCCTGCTGGTTTTTCTCATTCCCGGCACCTGAGATGCGGGGAGCGTGGCCGGGCGCTCGGGTCAAAGGGGCAGGAGCAGCGCGGGGCCAGGGGGAGGAAGAGCGGAGGACGGGACGGTCGCTGGAGCAGGGGGACCGGGAGCCCTGGGGAATGCAATAACCAGGCCTGCATTCCTCCGGGGCTGCTGCGGAAACTTTAATTAAAGTAGGGAGGGGAGCCYGGGAGGAGGTGGGAGCTCCGGCACAGGGTGGGTTGAAGGCAAGGAGGATTAAGGGCTAATCCTGCGTCCCCCCTGCTGGGTCCCAGGAGGGGGCGCGTGCTGACACGGGCCTGTTTGAGGGCTTGCGAGGGAGCGCGGAGGCCGGCCCGGCGGAGGGCCGGGGAGGAGAGCAGCGCCTGCAACCCGAGCCGGCTGCCCAGGCGGCTGTGAAGGCGCCGCATTCCTCCGCGCACGGGGGGCCTTGCGCACCTCCGCGCCGCGGGCGCGCGGTGACGGTGCCCAGGGCCTGGCTTCTTACGGGGCCCCGGCACGGCCTCCCCCAGTGCTGGCGAGGGGCGGAGGCGGGCCACTGGCCTGGCAGCGTGCCGCTAACAACGGTGGCTTTGTTTGGCGCGAGGAGTCGGGGAGCGGACGGATGCGGGTCCTTGCTCRGCCCCGCGGCGTGGGTCCTTGCTCGGCCGCACGGCGTGGGTGGCCGCGGGGAAGGCGGCGGGCAGGGACATCCCTGCTGTGCCGCCTCCCCTGGGCTCAGGGTCTCTGGTGTGGGGCGGTGCAACGTGGGTGCTGCCGGGTGGGAACAGCCCCAGCTGGGGGCTGGAGCCAGGGGAGAGCGGAGCGTCCCTGGGGCGAGCTGCGGCTGTGCCCTGGCAGCGCCCTGGGAGACCTGCTGTCCTGCCACGTGGATGTGGCACTGGGACGCGAGTGGCAGCAGATACAAGCCTATGATGGAGGAAAATAGGAGTTTGGGGCCTGAGTGGCCCCAGTGGGTTGCGGGGCTGAGGCCCGGGGCCAGCCCTGTGCCCGTCATGGCCCTTGTGGCTCAGYCCCCCAAGGAGAGCTGCCGATGACCCTTCTGCCCCATGGCAAGGGGCAGGAGACGGGTCSTGGCCCTGCTGCCCTCTCCTGACCAGCCTGCACCCTGCAGCGTGCGTTTGGGGAGTCCCTGTTGCCACCTTAGCAGCCGGCTCTGCCCATCCACACGAGCTGTGACGAACAGCCGGCTGCCGGGATGTTTGGCCTGGCATCTGRCTCCTCCTAAAACACGCGACTGTGCTGCTGCCTGTGTCTGCGGGACCGGCGTTCCCTTCCGCCCCAGCGGTGGGCATCGCTCGGCCCGGGCAGGGAGCCCCGCTCGGCGGCAGCTCCCCGCGGGATCTCGGAGCCCAGGGRAACAACAGGCACGTCATGCTGGTAACGGGGGAGAGCGCTCCCACCCTAGCAGGCTGGCGGGGAAAGGCTGAGCGAGACTGGGGGAATCTGGGCCCAGATCCTCCYGCAGCCGGAAAATATGAATAATTCGGCAAGTATCTGTGGTGCAGGCTTGGGGGAGCCTGGCCAAGGCAGCGGCAGGCAGCGCGTCCAAGCGAGTGTGCTCACGGGCTGCTGGCA
The DNA here is from genome assembly GCF_003343005.1 of Rhea americana. Taxonomy (NCBI): domain Eukaryota; kingdom Metazoa; phylum Chordata; class Aves; order Rheiformes; family Rheidae; genus Rhea; species Rhea americana. Next base: position 427,182 of record NW_028186528.1, on the reverse strand, counting down.
GTGGGTGTCYGCGGGGCGGCTTAGCACCCCGAGAAGACCCGGGGCTTCGTTGCCATCCCTTGGGCCCTGTCTTGGACCCTGTGCTGCTGCTGCCTGCGTGTCTCCCGGTTCCGGAGGGGAAAGCGCTGCCAGCTCGTATGAAGCTGGGAAACCCCTGCAGAGCTGGGTTAACCCCTGAGTGACTTAAAAGGCGTAAAGCACACCCCAGGCACCGAGCCCGGAGCGAGGATGGGCTGTGCGGGATGCTGGCCTGGGCTGGGGTGCTTTGGGGAGGTCTGCGCCAGAGGAATGCGGTACTCCGCAGGGAGGAGGAGGAGGAGGAAGCGGCAAGCTGTGCTCCTCCATCGAGGGTGGAGCGCGCTGCTCGGGGTGGCTGCGTTGTGCCGTGCTGACCTGCCCCGTGCTCCTGGGGAGGCGAGGCGGGGATGCTTGTGGTCATGGCCGGGCCAGAYTAACCTGCCTGGGGCCGGGCGAGCGGGGAGCCTGGCAGCTGGGGAGGAAATGCCAGCATAATTAAAGGGATGAGAGATTTGGAGTCAGCAGCTGGTTGCAGCATGGGACACGTCAGCGAAACCCGACCCTGGCATTGCAAAACCGAGTCCCAGCCTCGGGCTTGTGCCCCGCCAGCACCCGGCAGGCCTGGCCGAGGCTCCCGAGAGCCCTGCTGCTGCGCCCGGGATGGCCCGGTGCTCTGTGCCCTGCCATCCCCTCTCCCTGCGGTGGGCCGTGCCCAGCAGGCTGTGCCGGGGCTCAGAGCTGTCCTAAATCCAAAGCCCCTGGCCTGGTAGCAGMGTGGCTGTGCTGGCACGTGTGCCAGGCACCCGGCGCTCAGTGGGGTCAAGGGACCGCAGCTCAGCTCCTGTCCTGTCCCAGCCCCATGCTGCTGGGCTGTCCTAGYGGGCCTCTGTCCTGGCTGAGGGTCAGTGCTGTCATCTCTGGCTGCCAGCCAGCCCCGTGCCTTGCTCCAGGGGTGACCTGGAGGTCTTTGCCCATTACAGATAAGCCTGTTCCTTGTTCCTGGTTAGAGGCTGCTCTAGGGCTGAGGGCTTGACTGCCAGCCAGGCACCCTCGGGCTGCCAGAGCAGCTCGCATGGGGCCCCGAGGAGGCTGTACTGCAGGGCCCTCGCTTGGCTCCTGTGCCCAAACCCGGCCCCGAGCACCTCGAGGACTCGCACAGCCGTGAGACTGGTGACAGGTCTGCACCCAGCCCCGCTGAACCCCCGCAGGCTGGTGTTGAGCAGGCGCTGACCCCCCCAGCCTGCCGGTGCCGTACCCTGCTGAGGCTGCAGGCTGCCCCTGTGCCCCACAGCCGGGGCTGGGGCAGCAGGCAGCCCCCCGGCGTGGGCGAGCCGCGTGGGGACCGGCTGAGCTTGCACCCCTGCTGCAGCAGCAAGCAAACCTGCCTTGCCCTTCTCTCTCTCCTAGGCCACGCGCCCTCCGGCCGTATCCTGAGCTCCCCCACCCGTAGCAGAGCCCTCCCGGTCCTGTCTGCCCCTAAAGCGTTTCACAAGGCTGCACGGCGCTGCTYGGCTCGGGCCCAAGCCCCGGTGCAGGGGGACCTGCTGTGTGACAGCAGGGCCACCCTTTTCCCTGCAGCGCCCGGGCAGAGGCGAAGGTGCCAGTGCCAGTATCGCCCTCCCTGGTTTAGGTCCCAGCAAGCGAGCGAGGTCTTGTGGAGCGGCTTGGGAGCCGGGGAGCGCACCCTGGCTGCGGGTGACCCCCGCACCGCGGAGCGGCGCCGTGGGTGGTGCGGGCCCTGGCGTCCCCGCGGCGGGGGCTGACGGCGCGGGTCGTGGCGGGGCAGGGCTGCTCGGGCCAAGTGACTCAGGCAGTTGTGGTGACCCTGCCCAGCGGCTTGGGTGCACCCCACCCTGGGGCGCACCCCACCTTTGTGGACCCACCCAGGGAAGGGATGAGGAATCGCGCTGGCCGCGGCGTCAACCCCGTCGGACCGGGGCGGGCGGTGCTGCCGCCCCGGTGCTGCGCGCCCTGCGGCACAGCGGGGCCGGGGTATCGCAGCTTGCGGAGGAGCCGACGATGCCGCTGCTCCGGAGCCAAGCCTGCAGGACGGGGTGTCCTGCAGGCACGGCTACGGCACGGCTGTACCCTGGCCACCCGGCAGTGCTGGGGAGGAGAAGGGCGCAGACCGGCGCAGCGCGAGACGCGGCCAGACCCTGCCTCCCTGGCCGGCCGCGGCTTGGCCTCCGCYGCTGGCGCGGCCGAGACAGGGCCCCCCGCGGCGAGGGGGCGTCTGGGGCAGCCGGCACGTGCTGCTGCGCGACCCGGTAGCCCCCCACACACGCAGGGCAGGGGGCCGGCGGCCCCTTGCGAGCCGCAGGGGGTTTATTTGCCTGCAGCTATTAACAGCTTGGAGCGGTTCGGCGGGAGGGGGGGAGGCGGCGGCGGCTGGCGAAGGGGCTCTGGGGCAGGGTGCAAGGCGGCCCCGGCAGTGTGGCGGGGTTAGCGTGGCGATCTCGTCCCTTCCTTCTGCCCAGGCTGTCTCTCTGGGGGAGCTGGGGCTGCAGAGAGCCCCCTCTGCCACCCCCAYGTGCCCTGTGTCGTGGGGTGGCAGGAGAAAACAGATCAGCGGAGCGCTCCCGGTGCTCCAGGCACAGCCCCGCTCACCGCAGTGCGGACGTGGGGTGCTCTGGCTCCGCCGTCCCTTCCCCAGCTGTGCGCACGACCCATCCTGCTCATGCCTGCAGCACCGCCGCCCCCTCCCCTGTGCTAATTAGGGCTCTCATTAAACAGGCTGAAAGACGGAGCTGAAAGATGAGCGGGCCCTGCGCAGCCCAGCCGGCCGGCCTCCCGCTGACTTGGYTTGTGAAGCAAGGACATCGCACGGGGCATCTGAGCGGGGCGGCGCAAAGCAAGGACATCGCCTGGGGCATCTGACCTGGGGGGCCTCACTCAGGAGCTCCTCCTAGGGAGCATCCTCCTTTTTATCCCTGCCCTTCATCAGCTCTGCCGTYCGTCTGTCCGTGCTGAGGAGCCCGGGAGCTCTGGGGCCAGCGCTGCGGCCCGGAGAGGCCGCTGGCGGGGCTGGCTGCGTGCGCGGCTGTGCCCCGTGTCAGCTCCCCGCCGGCAGCGGCGTGCCGCCCTTGGCGGAGAGCACGGGCTCGTGGCTGGGAGAGACCGAGGTGCCATCCTGCCGTGCCAGCCCTGCGGTCTGTCCCGGTCACGTCCCCTGAGCCAGCCGAGGATGGGATGGGATGGGATGGGGCGAGCTGAGCTCGGGCACAGAGCTGGGGCCTGTCACCAAACCCGGCTCCGTTCCCTGCCCCGGCGCAGCAGCCGGCAGAGATGTGGTGCAACATCTGCCGGCTGACTCAGGGATGGGGGACGTGCGCTCCGGGGAGCTGTGCCCGCAGCATCACCGCAGCTCCCAACCGGAGCCAGGAACGGGACACCCCAGCTGCCAGCTGGGGGGCCGAGGTGCAGAGCTGGCTCTGGAGGGAGCGGGCAGCGTGGCTCCAGCCAGCGCGGAGGCAGGCAGGCAGTGTTTTCTTTCCTGCTCCGTATCGCTGTCAGTAACACCAGCGTGTCGCCGGCTTTGCAAACATCTCRGCCGCCCTCAGAGCGCGGCCGTGTCCCCGGCGCCCGGATCCAGCCGCGGCTGGAGCCAGCCCAACCGGGCTGTGCTCCCCGGGGCGTGCGGTGCCTGGCRTCGTGGGCAGGAGCCGCGCAGAGCTGTGCTGGCGAGGCCGCCGGCTCTGGGGGCGGCACGGCGGGCGCTGCTGCGGGCACGCTGCTGTACCCGGCTCAGGCAGCTCCCGCGGCGCAGGCGCTCGCTTTAAGTCTTCCCCCGCCCTCCCGGACCTCTGTGCTTGCCCAGGCGGATGGCAGGGACGAGCTCTGGGGCCGAGCCGGCCCTCTTGCTGGCTGGGGTTGAGTCCCCCCAGGCAGGCGTGTGGGGGGCTGGGCTGGCTGAGCTGTGCTCTGGGGCAGGGGAAGAGCCTGACTCCTTCAGCCCCSGGGGTGGGCAAGGCCTTAGCCAAGGCCACCCAATGGGTGGCATATGGGTGACACCTTTAGGTGTTCCCTCCCGATCCCTGTGAGCTCCCTGCTTAGCCACGGTGGTGTCTAGAGGGTGTTACACCAGCAGTTTCTGCCCCATGGGCCAGGCCCCGAAGGCCGAGGGGTGCTGGCAGAGCCGGGGGGGGGGCGTAGTCCGCACTTGGAGAGAGCCAGCTCCCGCCCTTGTCTGGCACAGTTAGGACGTTGGAGGGTGCGTCACAGTTTGTTTACTTATAAGTGTTAGAAACAACCCAAAATACGCTGTCTTGGGCTCCGCGTCCAGCCTGGCCCTGGGGTCTGCGTGCCCGCTCCGGCCGGCGGCTCCCGGGCGCTGCTCGCCGGGCGCAGAGGGGTGGCGGGACGCGGGCGGCCGCGCCGAGCGCAGGGGATGCGGGGGCCCCGCGCCGCGCGGCGCGAGCGAAGGGTTAACGTCCTCCGCGCGGCGCCGGGCCGGCCGGCCGGCGGCTCCCACCCCCTCCCTGGCGCGCAGAGGCCGGGTTGGGTCGGGGCGGCGCGTCCCCGCGCGCTTGGTTTGCGCCCCGCCGGCGCGGGCAGTGCCCGCCGGGGCGAAGGCGCTTTGCTGGCGGCGGACGGAGGAGGCTCCCGCTGGGCCYGAGCCGCGGGGGCGCGTGCCGGAGTGGGACGGGGAGCGCGAAGGCGCCGCGTCCCCAAAGCCCGGGGAAACGCGCAGGAGCCGGCAGGGCTCCGCGCTGGCGTTTCGAGCCCGGGCAGGAGAAGGAAGAGCGCGCAGCTGGCACGGGCGGCCGGCTCGCCGCGTCGCGCTCTCACCGGGGCTGTCCTGGGCAAGAGCCAGCGCAGAGGCGGCACGAGCGCAGCAGGGACTTTCCTCCGCAGCCCCTTCGGCGTGTTCCTGGCAGGGCTCGCGGAGATGGCAAGAGGCCACGGGCCCTGCAGGACGGAGCCAGCCGTGGGGCTGGCAGTGCAGCCGCTCGGTTCCCCCCGCGTGTGCAGGCCAGTGCCAGGAGGCCGCGGCGAGGCAGGAGCTGTGCCTGCGTGACGGGCAGCTCGGGGACAGCCCTGCTCTCCCTGCCCCACTTGTGAGCTGGGCTCGGGGGCACCTGCCCCCAGCGCCGGGGCTCCCCACCACCCGAGAGCCCAGGAATTGCTGCTGTCCTGGGGGGAAGACACCCGCGCTCTGGGATGCAGAGCCCCGAGACGTGCAGGAACGCTGAAACTGTCCCCGGTGGCAGGGCTTGGCACCTAACCGTGACTGGGTTTCTTTCTTCTGCAGAGTCGACACCATGAACCAGCTGATCCTTTGTGTGCTGCTTCTCTTTGCCCCCGGGGACCTCATTCAGGCATGTCCCTCGGGCTGCCAGTGCCAAGATCCTAAGACCATCCTGTGCGCAGCAAGACGAGGCCACGCCGTGCCCAGCGGGCTGCCACAGAACACCCTGTCCCTGTATGTCTTTGAGAATGGCATCACGATGCTCAGTGAGGACAGCTTTGTGGGCCTACCTGCCCTTCAGCTCTTGGACCTCTCACAAAACAAGATCGCCACCATTCAGAAAAACGTCTTCCAGCCCCTAACAAAGCTCGTCAACTTGGACCTGTCCTCCAACCAGCTGCAAGAGATCACCAATGAGACCTTCCACGGGCTGCGGCTCCTGGAGCGCCTCTACTTGCAGAGGAACAGGATCCAGCACATCCACACTGCTGCGTTTGACACTCTTGAGAACCTGCTGGAGCTGAAACTGCAGAACAACCAGCTCTGGGCCGTGCCTCCCCTCGACCTGCCCAACCTCCTGCTGCTGGACATCAGCTGGAACAAGATCCCTGCTATTGCACCTGGGGCCTTCCACGCTGTTAACATTGAGTCTCTAAAGATTGCAGGCCTGGGCCTAACAAGCCTGGATGAGGAGCTCTTTCAGACCCAGAACAACCTCCATGAACTGGATGTSTCTGACAACCTGCTGGAGCGTGTCCCAGCGGTGCTGCAGCGGCTGGGGAGCCTCACCAAGCTCAACCTGGCTGGGAATGCACAGATCTCCCAGCTGCTGGCAGAGGACTTCCACAACCTTCACAATCTCCAGGAGCTGGATATCAGCAACCTCAACATTAACACTATCCCTCGGGACTTCTCCAGATTCTTCCCGAGACTCCGAGCCATGACAGCTGCAGGAAACCCCTTCAACTGCATCTGCCAGATGAGCTGGCTCGTGCACTGGGTGAACACCAGCGGCGTGGTCCTCCGGCGGCCTGAGGAGACACGGTGCCACTTCCCCCCAAAAAACTCAGGCAAGCTGCTCCACCACCTGCAGTACGCTGACTTTGGCTGCCCCACCACCACCACGACCACCACCACGACCACCACCCTACGCACCACCACACTGCAGCTGCCTGCTCTGCTCCCCACCAGCGTCCGCCCGTCCCTGGAGCCCAGCACTGCTGCTCCCACCCTGGAGGCCAGGGCCCCGCAAGGCAGCTCCACGCTGATGCCATTCAGCGCCCCGCTGGGCCCCACGAGCGCCCCGACGCAGATCTGCCCCCCTCGCACGTGTCTGAACGGCGGCACCTGTCAGCTGGATGGACAAAACCACCTGGAGTGCCTGTGCCCAGAGGGATTCGTTGGGGTCTACTGCGAGTCAGAGGTGAGGAGGACAACGGCGTCACCAGCCACGCAGGCCCCCACTCAGAGCAGGCAGATCAGCATCAAGCAGGTCAGCAGCACGTCCTTGAAAGTGGACTTGCAGAACTACGTCCAGTCCAAAGCGCAGCTGAAGGGTATCCGGCTGAGCTACCGAAATCTCTCTGGGCCAGACAAGCGGCCCGTGATGCTCCGCTTACCAGCCTCGCTCTCTGAATACACCGTGAGGGCACTGAAGCCCAACTCCACCTACCGCGTCTGCATCGGGCCGCTRGGGGAGAAGGTCTCCAAGGAGGAGTTCTGCGTTGAGGTGCAGACTTTGCAGGTGACCCACCAGCAGCACTCGCCCGTCACCCAGAGCAAGGACAGCAACCTCACTCTCATGATTGTCCCCGCGCTGGCCGCCATCCTGCTGCTTGTGGTGGTGGTCACTGCAGTCACCTACTACCGCCGGAACCGTCGGGCAAAGACAAACGCCAGTGCTGGGGTGGACTCCAGCCCCCTGGAGCTGGAAGGCGTGAAAGCCTGCCTGGAAAAYGGGGATTTGAGCAACCACGGCCACAAGGGACCAGAGACCGCGATGCTGTCGAACACCTTGGAGTGTGAGGTGCCGCTCATGCAGTCACACTACCCCAGCAACAACAACACCACAGCACTAAAGCCATCCTACTTCTAAACGGAGGGGGGACCGGCTACCAGGAGAGCAGAGCCCCGGACTGAGACGAGGGGAACGCTCCAGTAACACTGCCAGGGCTGGGCCCCTTCCGGGACAAGGAACACTGAGGAGTTAACTAAATTAAGGCGGAAACCCAAAACTCGTAACGTGCAATTTCTGAGAGGCTTACACACTTAGGGAGTAGACACTAATTTTACCGCTCAGCATATGACTAAGTGCCTTGATTTCTGTGACTCCACGTAGAATGTGGGTAGCAAAAGAGAAGGTTTTTTTTAATTTGGGGATTGGGTTGACTCTTTTTTTAGCTACTGTTAAAAAGAAAGTCGTCTGTGCCTTAGCTAAGGGGCCTTGATGTGCTGGTAACAAAGGGTCCCTCAGCTAAGCACGGCCCGTGACTCTGAACTCCCTGGGAAGTTGATGTGAGCAGCAATAAAGAAAGATCCCCGTCCCCCGCAGGAGCCGAGGCGCTGGGCCCCTCGGCCTCCCTGCGCCGTGCATCGAAGGAAGTGCCGAGAAGGCGAACCAGCAATTGAAGCTTTAAGAACTCGGAGAGAATATTTATACATGGTTATTTCCCATTTCTTCTGGGAAAGCTCTTTTCTAGTACARGTTTGCATACATCTATTTTGTAAGGCAGACAGAAGGGTGTCTTTTTGTAAAAAAAAAAATTAAATAAAATTATTAATAATAATAACTAAATCCTCTGCACAGCATTTGCAGTCATCGAGGGCTGTGTTAGAGCCCTCCGGATGGCTCCTCAGTCCTGCAGGGCGAGCAGCCGACCCGCCAGCCGCCTTTGCTCGGGTTTCCCCCGGCACGGGACTGCGCCCCTGCGGCCCCGCGCCGGCGCTGCCGTTGCCGTTGCCRTGCTCGGGGGCAGACGGGCTCTCGGGGGCGCCGTCCAGCCCCAGCCCTCCGGGAGTTACTGCGGGAAGGCTCCTGGCACGGGGCGGCTCGGCCGCGCGTCCCGCTGGGCTTGGGGCAGCGCGGCGGGCGGGCAGGGCCGCCCGYGGCTTCCTGTTGTTGTTGGAGGGGCAGCGGGATGAGTCAGGGCGCGGGGGGGAGCGTTCCCGGCTCCGGGCCGCCCCCGCGGGGCTCTCCCCCGCTGCGAAGAGGTGTTACAGAAACGGAGGCCCCAAGTTTCAAATGAGGCCCGGCCCTGCGCATCATCCAGCGTTACTTCATCCCGATCCCGACTGCCAGATGTCCCCGGGGGCAGGCGAGACGAGCAGCCCAACCCAGCCTCGAGGACCTCCTGACGTCGCCCTCGTCCTCCCGGGGACGGGCCCTCGGCGGTGCTCCCCCCGTCCAGGGCACGCAGCCCCGCCGGCTCCGAGGGCCACCGAGCCGCGGGGCGCCCCGAAGCGCCCGGGCCTGGCGCGCTGCCCCTTCTGCCGGGGCGCGGGGCTGCGGGAGACCGGGCCGCATGGGGCTCCGGCTGCCGGCGCCGCGCCAGGCGAGGCTTCGCGGGTGCTGCAGGCTGCCCGGCCGCGGCCCAGCCAGGTATTTACTGGCAGCTTCGGGAGTGCGAGAAGCCACGCTTCACCCAGTCCAGCCCTTCCTTCCCCAAATCCCACCGCTATCGACACAGCTGCCTCCCGCCTGCGCCCTGCCTGGGCGGCAGCGGGTCCGGAGCAGGCGCAGCACCGGCGCTGCGGGGCCCGGCCGGCCTCGCCGCCAGCCCCGGCTGCCCCAAGGAGTCCCGGGTGCCGCGGGGAGCCCCGGCTCTGCCTCCAGGGCCGTGGCGCTCGGCGGCCGAAGCGGTGCTGCTGTCGGGGGCCGAAGCTCGGCCGCCCCCAYGGTTTTCGGAGCCCTGAGCTCCCTGCCGCCCGGCCCCAGGGCGCGCGGCCCTGCTCCCGCCCGGCCCAGGAGCAGCCGCGCGGGGCGGGTTCCCGCTGCCAAGGGCGCTTTGCTCCAGCCTCTGCTTTTAATCGTTTTTCAATCCTTTATCTTTCAGGCTGGAATTTTCCAGGTTGGGGCCCGGCCACGGAGGTACATTTTATTTGGAGAAAATGAGCAAACCGGGTGCAGCCGCTGCCCCCCA
>NW_028186528.1:415590-417510 GCF_003343005.1 Rhea americana | reverse complement strand
CGGGGGCCCCTCGCCGGCGCGGGCGGCCCGGCTTCGCGGGCAGGCGCGAGGGCCACGCTCGCCCGCTCAAAGGGCCCTTTGTGGTCCTCGCCCCGCAGATTTTTTAAATTAGCGTTCCCAAATTCCTCCGAAAATTGCTGCTGTGTAAATATTTTCCCGGCGAGCTTTGTATATTTTCCAGCGCGGCGAGGAGGAGGGATGAAAACCCCGCCGGCGAGCTCGAGCCTCGCGCGGGCGGCCGAGCGGGAGGCGAGCAGATGGATGGACGGACGGACAGACGGATGGACGGATGGCTCATCCCCAGCCCGTCCCTTCGGCTCGCCAGGCCCCGGCGCCGGGCTGCGGCTGCACCAGCACGCAGGGGACCGCGGCGGCCCCCGAGTGCCTTCCCTCCCGGCCCCTYGCTGCTGATGCCCGGCTTTATATCCGTGTTTTATATACGCCAGCCCCCCCCCCCGGCTTTCCAATAGCCGCCGGCCGGAGCGCGCCAGCAGCAGCTTAGAGCGGCGCGCTGCTAATTCCTCCGAGCTGAATCAGCGCAGGCGAAGGATTGCAAAACCCCCTGAACCRGGACCAAAGAAAATCCCGCTCGCTATTAAATCCGCGCTGAGCGAGAGCTGCGGCCGGAAGCCGCCGGCCGGGCCGGGGGGGGGCTGCACGAGGAACGCAGCGGGGCATCGCGCAGACGAGCTCGCAGAAAGGCGGACRGATGGAAGGACAGACGGACAGCTTCCCGGAAAGCCAAGCAGCCCTGAGGCTGGGCAGCACTGGCGGCAGGGGGCCAGGCCAGGCCTGGAGGGGTTTCACTGCCCGATTGCATAGCTGCAGTGATGGGCATGGGGGCGAAACCCGGCTCCGCAGGGCGCCGGGCCGGAGCGGAGCTGAACGCTCAGTCGGCTGAACGCTCCGGCTGGAGCCGGGAAAGCTCCCGGGTGCAGCGGGTTGAGCATTCCCGGGTCAGCGTCCTGGGTGGGAATCGCCTGGGCACCCGCGCTGAGTCCTCAGCAAGCCAAACAGCCCCAAATCCYTCCCTAAAGCCCCTTCCTTGCCGTGACTCCGGGTGCAACAAGTGAGCCACCGTTCGGGCCCGCGGYGCCTGGCTCCGGCGCGCAGACGGCCTCCGCCCCGGCCCCGGTAACCCAACTCCGCCGGTCCTGGTTACAATTTAGGGCAACAGTACCCTAGCGAGGCCGCTTCCTGGCTCCTGCCCTGCTGCTCCTCGAGCTAATTAACCGAGGCCGGAGGGAAGGCAAAGCCCGATTCAAAGGGAGCGACAGCGACCTGACCGCAAGGCAGCGCGGTGAGCGGCCGGGGCCACCCGCGCCCGAGTAGGGATGTTTCTGGGGCTGAGGCAGGGGCCGGGACCCCCCGCACGGCGCACGCCGGCGTGCCCGGCACAGCCGGGGCTGCGCGGCGAGCCCCTCCACCACGCAGCTGCGAGCGAGCCCCCAGCCCGGCAGCACCCCCGGGTGCTCCCTGTGCCAAGCCCCGTGCCGGCGTGGCAGCGTGAGCCGGGACAGCTCCCGCGCGAGGCTCCCCAGCCTCCGCGCTGAGCGCGGCGAGTGGAAAAGCACCTCTTYGCCTGGATGCAGGAAGCGGCACAGCTGGAAAAAGCGGCGCTGCTCGGCCGCGGCCGCTGGCACGAGCAAACGGCTCCTCTGGCCAAGCCCGCGCTGCGGTGAGCCAGCACCACCCAGGCAGGGCGGGCGGCGAAAGCGGGGAGCAGCTCCGTCCACGTGTATCCAAATTCAAATCCTTCTTGCAACGGAGCAGCGAGCCGCAGGGCGAAGCGGGGCCGGCCCGAGCGCGGTGCCCGTAGCGGGGCGGTGGCGCGGCGGAGCCCCGCGCTGCTGCAGCCCGCGGCTGCCTTTTCCCCCGGGGCGTCCCCTCGGCGCCGAGCGCGGCCCGGCCGCGGCGGTG
>NW_028186528.1:409655-414863 GCF_003343005.1 Rhea americana | reverse complement strand
GGCGTGACACGCAGATAAGAGGCGCGCACGCGGAGCCCGCCGGCCGCATTCCTCGCGGCCGATAAACCCGGCAGCCAAAATAACTCCAGCCGGCGCAAACAGGCTGCCGAGAGCTGCGCCGCGCGTCTGGATCCAATTTAGCCGGGCTGGCTCGCCGCGGCCGAGCGCCGGCGGGAAGGGGCGGCGCGGAGGGCCGGGGGCGCGCGCGGCGGGGCAGCTCCTCGCGGTCGTGCGAAGCGGAGGGGTCGGGGGCAAGCCCCGCCGGTCAGGCACAGCGCGGCGCGCTCTCCGCCGGCAGCTGTAAGGCACGGCCCGCCGGCCTGCGCCCCGCCGGACCGACGGCGCCGACCCCAGCCCTTCCACACCGYGGGAGCGGGGCTGTATCCAAGCTGTTTTTAAGCACGGGGCATCACCTAAAAGCATCCCCCTTGACACGACATTYGGAGCGCGTTGTGTGCCCAAGGCTCCCTTGGAGGTGTTCACTCTGGATCCTAACGATGCCACAAAGGATGAAGAGCAGCTGCAGCCTGCAGCCCCCCCCAGCAGCGCTCATGGAAGGGGTCACTTTCCACAGCAGCTCTCTCACCCCCTCCGTGACAGAGCTGAGGATGGATGTGGCACCCCAAGGCTGCCTTTGCCGCTCGTCCGGGCARAGCCGGGTGCAGGAGAGCTCGCGGGAGGACGAGCGGTGCTCCGGCTCTGCTCCGGGCAGGGTGGCTCCGTTGGAGCCCAGCCTCGACCGAGCCTCTCCCCCCCCCCGCCTCCGAGCCTCCCGGTGTGCCTCCTGCCTCGGGGCGCTCCCCGGGTCACGCACCAGCCGGCCCTTCCTCGCCGGGGACCCGCCAGCACCTCCCCACCGCGGCCCTGGCCGGCTGGGGGCCGCTGCCGAGGGCCGGCCCGGCCGCCGCTAAGCTCCTCGCTGCTCGCGGACGGCTGCCTCCGGGCACGTCCTCCGCCTCCTGCAGCGGCCGAGCGGCCACCGCGGCCCCTCCGACGCCCTCCCGGCCCCGCGGCGGCTCCCCGTCCCTACCCGGGCGAGGTGTCCAGCGTCACGGAGTGGGTCGCGCTGCTGAACTTCCGCGTGTCCCACAGCTTCACCTCGCGCTCCCGCATCTGCAGGGGCAAAGACGCGGCACGGCGTCGTGACTGCGGGGTGCCAGGGATGCCCGCCAGCGCGGCCCCTCGCCCTCGGGCCAGCCCTTTGCCCAGCGGGCGCCGTGCCGCCCGGCCCGGCCCCCCCCTCGGCCGCCCCCGGGGGCCCCCAGAGCTGCCTGCCCTGCCGGGGGCTGCCCTGGCCGCTCCGGGAGCGCTCTGCTTTGCGTTTACACCAGGCTGGCAGGRAGAAAAGCCGCGGGGTGTCGCAGGGGACCTTCGCAGCGCGGACCGTACCTGGCTGCAGCCGACGGAGATGAGGCAATCGCTGGCGCCCATCCAGAGCAGCCGGGAGTCCTTGCTGTTCTCGTGTCCCTGGACGCCCTGCAAGGCACAGAAGACACCGTGGTTGTTACTGCCACCGGCCGCGCTGCGGGGGACGCGTGCCTGCGCCGCGACCGCAGAGCAAGCGCATCTCCCAGCGGGGCCGGGCCCCCTCCGGCGGGCTCCCTCCGCGCTCCCCGGCGCCTGCGGGCAAGATGTTCCCCCCTCCCAGCAGGCCAAGATCAGCATATGGCCATCTTGGAGAGCGGGGTGCGACGTGCGTGGTGCAACCGTGCGCTCACACGTGTGAGCCGGCGCCCTCGGGGTGCTGAAGGCGCATGGAGAAGGACCTCAGGCTCCTTGCAGGGTCCAGCACCCGCCGAGCGCAGCGGAGACACCCACCGGCCAGGGCCGCCGCCGGGAGCAGCCCGCTCTGGCGCGGACGGCAGCCCCGCTCAGCGGGATGCCCGCGCTCCCGGCGGGCCGGGCCAGGGCGGGAGGAGGTGGGCGCTGCCAAGGCCCGATTCTCCCTGGCTCCGGCACGGGGGCCCCGCTGCCAGCACAAACACGGCRCCAGCCAGCGCAGCCCGCTAGGAAGCGGCAGCGCTGGCCAAGCCCGGTGTTCCCAACGGCGGCAGGCAGGATGTGGGGCACTGGGAACGTCAGTGGGGCACTGGGGCAGAGCGCAGGGTCGGGGCGCAGCTCTGCTCCGGCGCCGGCCGAAGGGCTGCGGCGCTCCTCGCCGGGTGCACGCCGCAGCGGCCGCGGCCCGGCACGCGTCGCGCGGACGGGTCCGCGGCTCGGCCCGACGGGGCAGCTCCTCCGGGACGCGGGCGCTCCGCCGCCCCGGCTCTGCCCGCGCGGCGCCCTCGCCGTGACCGGGACCCCCCGGCCAGGCCAGCCCTGCGCCGCAGCCTCGCCGCCTCCCGGCCCCCCCGGCTGCACGCTCGCACACGCTGCAGCGGGGAAACATGTTTTCTGCATTAGTTCCATCCTGGGCTGAGCAGTACGTATGTCAGCAAATATGCAGGGAGGCTGGGGCTGGGGCGCTCCGGTTTCGGAGGTGGCTCAGACACCAGGCTGTGCAGATGCTGCCAGAGGTGAGCGCGCAGGGGCGGACGGCGCGTGTGCCGCACCATCTAGCGGCAGCGGGCCCGCGGGGGTCCCCCGGCCCGCTCCGAGCATCCTGCCCTGGCGCGCCTCCCCCCGCCCCGGGGGGGGGGGGGCTGCGGGGTCTTGGCGTGCGTGACCCTCCCGCGTCTCGTCCCGCTGGCAGGCTCGCAGAGGATTTCCCTGCGCTGCCCTTCTCCCTGGCGTGGCCCGGCGCTCCCTCGGGTCCGGCACCTTCCCCCCCTGGGGGGGATGCGCCAGACCCCCGCGGGGATGCCCAGCCCTGGGGCGGTGATGCCCCAGGAGCCCTCAGCTCAGACGCTGGATGCAGGGAGCCGCGGGGGAGCCAACCATTACGCACCGGCCGGGGAACGGGACCGGCACGGCCGGGGAACGGGACCGGCATGTCGGCTGCAGCTGTTGGCAGCGGGGCGGCTGGGCCGGCTCGCGAGCTGGCAACAGCTGGCTGCGGGGAGCGCCGGCGGCTGCCTAGGAGAGCACGACACAAAGCAGAAACTGCTCCCTGCGCCCGGGCGAGCGCCGCCGCCGCACGGAATATTTACCTTCGGCTGCGATATGAGGGCAGGGGCCCAGGGAGCCCCGGGCAGTGCCGGGAGCTGGGGGGGATCCCGCCAGGAGAGGCAACGCCGACCTCAGCTCCGCAGCTCATGGGGGGCCTGGGGTCCCCGCTGGCTGCCTGCCCCCCGCCCCAGCCCTGCTTGCTGGGTGAGGCCGGGAGATTTTGCAAAAAAAAAGAAACAGATAGAGTTCAAAAGTGCTGCTGAGCAGAGACGTGCTGCCAGAAAGCCTCTCCTCTGCTTTCAGCACGGCTGCAGGGGCCCCGGGGCAGCCCCCTGCCCTTGGAGAGCTCGGCGGTGCCCATGCCCATGCAGCCAGCAGATCGCAGCATCCAACCCCCACCGGGAAGCAAAACCAGCGGCGGCATCTGCAGGGCCCCCAGGGACAGAGCTGGGCCGAGCAGTATCTTTGCCAGCGGGTGTCGGGGCATGGGGGGGGTCCCGCAGGGCCTCCCCCGCCGGGGCGCCGGCGCGGGCTCTGCCCCGGCTGCACGGGTGCTGAGGAAGAGAGACATGGGCGGACCCGTCTTCCACACGCCGAAAACATGGGTCTAAGAGCACAGGGAAAGCAACTGCTTCTCGCAAAGCCCCTGGGCCCACGGTGAGGATCCCGGGGCAGGAGAAAAGCCTTCTGCTGACGGTGTGGAGGGGGTTAACGGCAAAGCATCCTCGGCTCTGCGGAGCAGCGGTGCCGGCGACCCCTCCTCCAGGCAGAAGAATGCGATCTCCCGGCATTGCCAAGCACAAGTTATTCCAGAGGTAGCCAGGAGAACAGAGCGGCTCCTCGAAGGCCAGCCCAGCCGGCGCACCAGCCCAGCCCACGGCCCCGCAAACTGCAACCGGCCGCCTGCTTCTGGCCGGGCTCAGGAAGACCGTGAGCTACTAAAAGCCTACGGCGAGAGCACAGGGCGGCCCTCAGCAAGGGCCGGGCTGCGAGGCCGGTGTGGCTGCGAGCTCCAGGCAAGCTTGAGCTTTGCACGCAGTCGTTCTCCTCCGAAACGGAGGAGAAGGCGGACGCGTAGGCCCAGCCGCTGAGCAGCGATGACGCACCTCGCTAATGAAGACCAGCTCTCCGCTCCGCGTTTCAGAGCGGTGTCGCACTCCTCACCGGCTAGCTACCCCTCGCTGAGCTCCCGTAACGGATCACTGCTGTCCCGGCCGCTGGCTTGACAGGCAAGGAGGCTGCCGACGGCCCCGGCGGGGCGCGAGGTCCTGGGCAGCCTTCAGACCGGCTCCACAGTCTCGCTTTCCACCTCCCTAGCAGGTCCGCCCGTGGCAGCGGGGAGGGAGCGCAGCGAGCGCCCCAGTTCCCACGCCGCCCCCTCCAGGCCCTGCCAGCCAAGCAGAGCATCGCCACGGGTGTCCCCATGCCGCGGGCAGCGCCGGGGACACTCGCGGGCTCTCCCAGGCCAGGCGACTCCGTGCAGCCGGGCCGGAGAGGAAGGCGGAGGTGCGAGAGCAGAGCCGTGCCCGGCCCACGGTTTTTAGCACCTGTGGGTGCTCAGGCCGGGGCCCTGAGCGAGYGCAGAGGAGAGCACGGGCAGGCAAGCGAGGACGGGGGCCGAGAGCAGGAAGACGAGGGAGCCACGGGCGTCCCCGCAGAGCTCTCCGGCTCGGCTCCGCCAGCGCCGGAGGGATCCCGCTGCCTGCCCACCTCCACCCCTTCTTCCACGCCCGTGGCAAGGCCGGATGGAGCGGCCTCGGGGCCCCCGGCGGGGGCGTCACGTCCCTTCGGGCCCCCTTCCCGGGGGCGGCGGTGGCGGGCGYGCGCCCCCCTGCTCGCGAAGCCGCCGAGGGCCCCGTCCCGGATCCGCCCCTGCTTCCCCGTCCCTGCGATAGCGAGCAGCATTCCTGAGGAGGAAGGACGAGGGGGAAGCAGAGAAGAGGAAATATAAACAGTCCCGTGCAGCTACGCTGGGGAACAGAAGCATGAGAGACCGGAGCGCGCGTTGCTATAAATAGGCAGCCCAGAGCTAGGCCAACTTTTTCCAAGCTTCCCACGGTCTCCTTGGGAATGTGGGATGCTGCGGACTTTCCCCCAGCCCGGAGGAAGCTGCTGCGGAGGCTGGGAGTCAGGTACCCCCGGGGCGACCTCCGCGGGGGA
>NW_028186528.1:398143-409058 GCF_003343005.1 Rhea americana | reverse complement strand
CGCGGGAGGAAAGGCCCTCAGCGAGCTTCGCGGGGGCGGCAAGGCGAGAGCGGGAGGAGCAGGCGGAGGTCCCCGGAGCCCCGGAGGAGCAGGCCCGGGAGAGACCGGATGCGACTCGCTTCCGACCAGAGGGTCACGATAAGGAAGGCGACTCGGCACAGCGGCTACGGGCCCAGAGCACGCGGGAGGGAAGGGCGGCCGCGGCGCGGCACACCAGGAGCTCGGCCCTGCCAGGGGCGCCGCGGCCGCGAACGAGACTCCCCGGCAGCAGGGGCAGGCCTGGACCGAGCTGCGCCGGGGGAGCACGGCGACGGGCAGGCGTGCGAGAAGCAGCAAGGGGCAGCCCCGGCGCCCGGCAGGGGCACCCAGCGCCCCGTGCCGCCTGCCGAACCGGGCTGGGCGCCCGCTGCTCGGCTCGCCCGGGATCCCCGCGTTGCGCCGGCTCTGACTCATCCCGAGCTATCCGCAGCACGGGATCGAGCCACAGGCAGAGCGGAGGCCGAGTCGGACCACGCCGAGCAGAGATGGGCACGGCCCCGGGCAGAGSCGGCGATGTGGTTGTGCCCGCCTGCTCCAGCCCAGACGCAGCGATGAGGGGCTGCGGGTCCAGCAGGGCGAGAGCAATCCCGAGGGACGCCTTTGGGTGTTTACTGGACCTGCTGCCCCTGGGGGCACAGCGAGCCTCTGGCCCCCCAGGAAGCCGCTCTCGCTGCGCCCTGCCCTCCATCACAGCTCCCGCCGTGGCGCGCGCCGCTGGCGGCACGCTCAAAWTAGCCCCGACACACGGAGGGCTCCGTGCTCTTGCGACACCCGGGCCCTGGTGTCCCTTTTGATTCCCCCCCCCCACCTTGCTCTAAGAAAAGGAACAGCTTAATGAGGCAGACTTGGCAAATTAAGCCGGAGGAACGGCCYGCTGCCGAGACAGGCTTTCAGCACGGCACGCTCCAAAGGGATCGGTATGAGCCTGCAGCGGTGCTGGAGCTGGAGCCTGAGCCCTCCACCTGCTGCTGGGGACGTGGCTGTGAATGGAGCCGGCTGGAAACCCAGCCTTGCTATTCCTGCCTCGCCGCTGGRGCCAGCTGACCTGGAAAACTCATTGCACTGCTAACCTCGTTCTCCGCTGCAAAAACCGGGCGACTTCAAAGATTGGAGCGCGAGAGGCGCTGGCACCGCAGGGCAGCCCCGAGATCACCCGGTTTCATAACCGCTCARGGCCCTGGGGGAAGGAGCCCTTCCAAATAACCCGGCCCCGCAGCAGCAAGGGGAAAAAAAACAAAACACAGGAGTGTTATTCCTCTTGGCTAAGCAAGCCCTGTGCAAACTTCCAGAGGATTTATGGCATTTTAAAGTTTTCCCCTTCAGCACAGTACTTCTCCAAGACTAAACATCTTCATTAATTCTCAGCAAGACGGGGTTACGGCTGCGGCTGCGCTTCTCGGCAGCGGCAGCAAAGGTGCATATTTCTCTTGGCAAACCCCGAACGCGGGCCAGGGGCGTGCGCCGAAGCYGGGCTGGACCAGACGGCAGCGGAGGGAAGCGAGCTGCCTGCTTCAAGCAGACACCATCGTTCGCACGTTATTTTTAATAGCTCAGCTAGACAGAGTCCACCCTCCCCAGGAGACTTGGCTTGAGCCCGCCGAGCTCGCAGCTCTGCTGAAACGCCGTTACACAAGCCAACGGGTCTGGCGGGGGAAGAAGCRGGGGGCAGGCAGGGAGGGAGGGCGGACGATTTGGGGATGGACACAGGCCGAGTTTAGGAACAGAGAGGCGGCACTTTACTGAGCGGCACGCGGAGCACGGACGAGGCAGCAGGGCAGCGCGGGGGGCTGCCAGCGCTCCGCTCCGGGACGCTCGCCGCTCCTCTAACCGGCGGGCTGCCCGGGTGCCAGGACCGGCGTGGCCTCGGCAGGACGCGGGCGAGGAGGCAGGGAGACAGCTGCAGGCGCCGTGGCCTGGCCTCCGCCGGCTCCCTCCCCTCCTAAACGCTTTCAAAACCTTTGTGCAAGACGGACGGCAGCTTCCTAAGCAAGAGCCCCGAAGCCACAGGAAACCTCTAATAAGAGGCTGTTTAAATTCTAAGTTGAAGGCAAGGCCTAAGTCCTCTACTTATTTCCTAATCACTGTTATTTGCTGAGCCGCGTGGATCCAGCTGCCCAGACCTCACCCTTGGCAGATCCTCATCCGAGAAACCCTCGCGCTCCGCTCCTGCGCGGCAGCCCCAAGCCCGGGAGCTCCCGGCCACGCTGGAGCCCTCGCCGTCCGCGGGGCTCCGGAAGGCTGCCCGCAGGCAGGGGGCGGCCGCGGGGCTCCCCGGCGGGACGGGGGGCAGGCGACGGCGGTGAGGGCCATCCGGCCGCCGGTCCGCCCTGCAGCAGCGGCCCCGTCACCCCCCGCCCCCCTCGCACACCCAGCAAGGACAGTACCTGCGACGCGGCCGGGCTGGCTCGCGGGTCAAAGATCCGCAGTTTCTTGTCCTGGTGAGATAAAAAGAAAACAGAGGAGGGTTAAAGACCCCAGGGCCAGCAGGATGTAAGGCCCCCTCCTTCCTGCCCGCTCCGGCGGCCCYGCAGGGCGCCCTCCCGGTCTGGCCCCGCGCCGCCGGCCTGGGTGCGCCCCCAGGACCCGCGAGGAGGGTCAGAGACGGCTAAGGAGGCATTGCCGAGCCCTGCGCCCCGCCGGCCGGCCGGGCATCGAGCCTCCTGCCGCGGAGGCATCCCGGACGGGGAAACCGCGTGCCCGTGCCAGGAGCGCCATGGAGACGGGAGATGCCATCGCGGGCTCCGAGGAAGCAGGACTGGGCAGGGTGAGCCAGCGCCAGCGTCAGCGCTTGCCTGCCGGCGCTGCAGACGTCGCAGGGCCCTGAGGAGCTGGTGCTGCGGGCTGAGAAGTCGTCCTGGCAGCCACAGACCCCGCCGGCCGCGGTGTCGCTGTCGACAAGGGCCTTGAGCTTTCCCTCGCCTCAGCCTCGGCTGGCTGCATTTCACCTCTCGAGCTGTAGAGCCAGTGCAGAGCTCCCCCGGGTGCCAGCCTGCTTCCAGGGTGCTATTTGCTCTGCAAAGCCAATGCAGCTGGATCTGCTTTGGCTTTTCAAGACCCTTCACGACCTCATACCTCGCAGATGAGGCCTCGAGTCTGATACCGATGCCAGAGGCCAGGTAGCAGCATTCGCTACCGAGGCCCCGCAGGGCTGATACATGTCGGCTCAGGCAGGACCCGCTCTTGTCCGGCACCGCGCGAGCCTGCGGCGGGCAGCAGGCGCCATCTAGCGCTCCCATCCGGCTCGGGAGGACGACGGGACGAGCAGGGCAGAAAACCACAAAATCCAGCTGAACAGCCAGCAGGCAGCACCCAAACCCTCTTGCCCTGGCAGCACTCTCAGGGCAAGCGCAGCCACAGAAGTCCCTGGGCACCCACGTGGTTCCCGTAGGCTACAAAACTGCCAACACCAAACAGGTCTGCGGGCTGCAGCCGGTGCCCCTCCAGTCCCTGCCCTCTGTCAAGTGGATTTACACGGTCGCTGGAAACATCTCGTGTGGTGGAAAGGGACCATCAACAAGCGCCCGTAAAATGCCACGCAGGAGCCCAGCCTTGCACAGGGCAGCCAGGGCCAGCAAACGCCCGCGGGGTCGCGCGCGCCCAGCAGCGGAGCAGGGGGCTGTCCGCTCCGACGCTTGCTCCGTACGGGGTTTTCAGCGCGCGCAGCTGAACACGCCCCGGCCGCCCGCTYGGGAAGCGGCGCACGCGGCCGCTGCCTGCCCCGCGCGGCTGCCCCGCTCACCTTGCAGGAGGTGCCGAGCAGGCGGCCGTCTTGCTTCCAGGACAGGCTCTGCAGCTGGTCCCCGTGAGCGTCCAAGTCTGGGAGAGCAGAACACCGTTAGGGCCTCCAGCGGGGCCTGGGCACCAGCGGTCGCTTCTCCCTCCGCAGGGCAAAGCGGGGCCGTCGCCCCYGGCTCAGAGCGGGGGGGCAGGGCTGGCACGGTTTGGAGCAGGAGCTCTGTTTGGCACCGTGCTATTTGCTTCCCAGCTGAACACTTCGGTTTTGCAAACGGATGCACTTCTGCTTATGCAGAAGGTGGATTTCTCTTCTCCAGGCTGACTCCACATATTCCACCCAAAGAGCATGATGCTTTTTGGAATCCAAAGCCATTAGATTCAAAACCCAAAACATGGATGGCACTGGTATACGCAGCCGTGATGAGACCCGGCCTGTGTGCCCACACATGCCACATTTGTCCGAGGAGCAGAGACCTTCGGTGACGCCCTCAACCTGGCTCCTTTCCTCTAGTAAGCCCTTCTGTAAGGCACTCAAGATTTCCAGGGAGATYGAGGGATTTCTAGAGTAATTTCGCCATGGAAACCCGTCACTCCGCAGCCCGTGCGGGAGGCATGCAGGGAGGAGCTGTTGCTTTTTTTATCTGTTACTACCGGAGGGCTTCCCAGGTGACAGGATCTGGCCTGCCCGAAAGGCAACCTCGCCCCGGCCTGGGAAGCCAGGACGCCGCAGGACCTGCCGGGAGGCGGCTGCGTGTGTGCGGGCAGTGTCCCAGCTCYGCTGGCAGCCCAAATCGCAGGGAAGGAGACCTGGGAAAGGCCCTGCRCAGGGCGCTTACGGCCCGGCATCACTCCCAGCCTCTCCTCCCCGGTGGGTCTAGCTCCGGTCTGGGCAAGGCAGGCAGCTCAGCGGCCAACAGCACCCACGTGCACCCACTCGCAGTGCTGTGGGGATACCCGGGGAGCAGGATGYGTCTCCGCAGGGGGCCCCCAGCGGAGCTGCTAGAGATGTGCCAGGCGGCACAGGGGCTTTGGGGCTCTGCACCAGTCTGTGGGAGCCCACGCACGTGCGAAACGGCTGCGGTGGCACCATCCTCTGTGCCCGAAAGCTGACCATGTAGTGACACCGAGGTCCAGACCAGCCCTTGAGCCCGCTGCTCGTGCGGAGCGGTCCCAGGCATCAGCACAGCAGAGAGGAGAGGAGACACGTGCCACGGGGCAGGGAGCCGTCAGGTGCGGCCATGCCTACCTGTCAGCGGCTGCTGCTGTCCCACATCCCAGACGGTGGCTCGCTTCCCCGCGCCGCTGGCCAGCACGCCGTCCGCCGTGGGGTGGAATTGCAGCACGTCCACGGGGCAGCCCACGGGCCCCAGGGTCAGCCCGGCGCCGGCGGGCATGTCCTGGCCGCTCTCAGGCAGGCGCCACACCTTCACCTGCAGCCCCGGTGCACGTGGTCAGCCAGGGGAGGCGTTTGTCTTGCTGGACTCACCCACCAAACCCAAGTCTCCGTTTCCCCACGTCATCTGCTCCCTCCCTCACAATCTGGAGACCTCCCACACCCTTCTTCAAGGCTGGCACCCTCCACCCCAGGCTCTTCTTGTCCTCATCTCTCTAGAYCTGTTTTTCTGAAGTATCCCAGTCCTTCTTCTGAGCCATAACCAGCAGCAAGCCACAAAGAGAAAAACCGGGTCCCACCATGGCTCCTTGGGTGCCCACAGCGTTGAACACTCACCGTTTCATCAGCAGAGCCTGTCGCCAGCAGGAGCTGATCGAAAGGTGAGAAGTCAAAGTCTGCCACCACGTCTGGAAGAGAAAAGAGCAGCGGTTCATCCCTGCCTCCCCCAACACCGAGCTCCCCGCAGGCACCAGGCTCGCTCCCCACTTGGCTCCTGGATCCTTTCAACACATCACCCTTGGGAGCAACAAGGACAGACCCAGACGCCCTGAGCTCAAATCCCAAACTGGGGGAGGCACAACCCGGTGTCCTTCCCGGACATGTTTTGTGCATTAATTGCAACAACTTCATTTCATTGACAATGAAGAGCTTGAACAGAGTGGCTCGAACTGCAGCAAACCCAGGGCACAAGCCCTGACTTTCCGCTGCAGTTTCCTTTGCCGGCTGGCCTGGGACACTGCACCGATTCAGGGCGCAAGGGAAACGGCCATCCGCAGGAGCCCGATGACTTTGGCYTGCAACTCTGAGCCCGCCAGCAGCCCGGGCCTGGGCAGAGCAGGAGGGCAGGGGGGAGGCAYGACACGCACAAGGTGCTTGTGCCAGCTGCAGAGCCGGCGATCGAGGCGCAGGGCCAGCCAGGGCTGCGCTGGTAACAACGCTGCCTTTGTGACGGCCGGACCAGCGCGCCGGCAGCAGAGGCGCTCCGCGCAGCTCCGTCCGCGGCGCCTTGGGGGAGGAAGGCTGGCACCATAATTAACAGCCCCCTGCTGCATTTGGCACGCTCGAGAAAGTAGGTCACTGTGTACTTTTCCGCTTTTACGAGGCTGCTGAGATACAAGCCCAGAAGGCATGAAAAGAAAGTAGCGTATTCCAGCTTCCGACTTATCTGCTGCATTTTTGCCCTGGGAGGAGAGCAAAAAAATCCTTCCCTGCTTTGAACCCAGAAGGGAGGCGTTTCTCAGACATAGCCAGCTTCAAAGGGGCTGCACCAAAAGTTCATTAATGGGTAGTACTGTAGCACCCACACCCCAGTCGCTAGCACCCTGTGCTGCCTCCTCGTCCACCCTCCCGGAGCCCTTCTCTGCAGGCACACGGAGCGTAGCGCCACGGGAATGTCTGCCCATGGGCAGGACAGAGACGTGCAAAGCCCAGGTCGTCAACAAGCTTTCAAGTGCCTAAAATCCTCCCCTAGCCAGCATAAAAGTTTGTTTCCTGAAATCTCTTCCTGGGTTCACACTCGCCCTCCAGCATCTCGCCGTCGCACACAGCCAAGGCCCTTCAGGGACCCGCCTCGGCCGTGCAGGTGAGCCGGAAGGGCAACGGCGCGCGAACGCTGCGGGAAGGAGCCCAGCAGGTCCCGGGCTGAGCCCTGGGGAAGGGGCAACGGACGGCCCGCGGGGGAGACCTGGCATCACCAGGAGCCGGGGGCAGCGGGGCCRTTTAAAGCCTCCTTGTTTCAGTGGCAGCGTGGCTGGCCTCACCMCTGCAGCGGAGGGACGTGGGTCAGCCAGTGTGTTTTATCCCGCGGCGCTCYCGGCTTGCTCCCCGGCACCCCGCTGCTCCTTCCCCGTGCCAGGCACCCGCCTCCGCGCTCCTGCGCCAGCCGCGACGCTGCCTCTTCCCCTGCAGCACCCGCTCTGCCCACACCAGAGCCGCCCGTCCGCCCCGTTCCTCTYGTTACCAGAGCAGCCCGCCGGCTCCGTCCCCGCCGGCGTCCCGGCCGCAGCCTTCCCCGGCTCCTTGGCACTGAGCGGCCGCGTTCCTGCCCGCCTCCGCCGAGGCCGCCCGCCCCGGGGCCGCTCTGCTGCTGCTGTTCATCGGATCTCTTTCGAGCGCCTTTGTGCAGGATGCTCGAGTTAACGCAGGGCTAGAATTACACTGTCTGGGCACTTTTCCCACTGGTTCCCTCTGCTCTCGTTTTGTATCGGGAACTTCAGGGCGTGCAGCAAGTAACACTGGAAGGACGCGCTAAGGGAAGAGCACAAACTCTCCAAGATCTTGAGARCTACCTGCCTAGACCTCTCTGCAGCTCTTAGATGAAGGGATCTGGATCAGCTCAGCTCTTCAGCGATAGCTCAGTCTGCACAGCCATGCACGTTCAGCGTGGCCAGCTGCCAGTCTGCTCCAAAACCTCCTGCTAAGCAGCACCTCGGTTGCCCCCAGCTCCCTGGGCCACCYGGACATCGTACGCGGAGGGTGTCCGAGTGCCTCGCTCTGCTGCTGGGAGCCAGGGCATCGAGACAGGGTCCACGTGCCAGGCAGAGTCACGGCTCTTGCCTCCGTAGCTCCAAACTCAGCAGGGGTTGCACAGAAGTGAGAAGCGCCAGGGTCCCTGGGGACTCTACCAGCCTACCCAGCCTCTAGTCTGGGAAAAACACAACCTGGCACCGCGATGGCTGAGTCATAGCCAAAAATCAGCACCTGAATCATTCTGCACAGCCTGAGCTGGGCCAGATGCCTCCAGCGGAGGCAGGATGCGGTAGCCAACTCCTTGGTGCCCCGGTGCAGAGGGCTGCACAGGCACGGGACAAGCTGCATTAGGCCTGGCGGATACTCGGCTCACCTGAGTGGCAGCAGAGCTGAGACACGGTCCTCTTGTCTCCATCCGGGCACTCCAGCGGCACGATGCCCAGCACACCTGCAGGAGACACCCCAGGAACAGGTCACCTGCTGCCCGCCAGCTGCCCATCACTGGGGCCGCTCCGAGCCTGCGAGAGTCCGAAGCAGGACAGCAATGGCTCCCAGGAAGCCACTGTGGCTCGGGACAAATGTGGGGGGCACCCAGCTTTGCAATCCAAGCTTTGCTCCACCCCCAGGACTGCCACCACCTTTGTGTGAATTCAAGGAAAGTCTCCTCCTCTTGTCCTTGTGCCTCCCTATCCTTGAGATCATCCTTCATCTGCCATCCCCTTCTGGGGTCTGTGCGGCTCCCCTGCGCCCTAGCCCTCAGGGGACTGTGGTGCCAGCTTCAGGGACAAACGTACCCTGTGGGCTGCACGCACAGGCCTTCGCACTGCGTGCTCTGCGGCTGCTCCCTCGTGCCTTACCTGCTGAGTCGGCGTTGAACGCTATCCAGCGGCAGCTGGCCTTCACGTGGTTCCCACAGGATGCAACGGAGCCAGCTCGGACATCCCCAATCCAGGCCTAGGATCAAGGGGAAGAAAGTCCATGTCAAGAGAGGTCTCTGCTTTGGAGGGGCAGGACACTTTGGTCAGAAATGGAGAAGAAAAAGTGTCGATGCAGGTCTGTAAACACACTCAGTCCCAACAGAGCTCCCTCGCCAAGGACCTGGTGCTACCTAGAGCTGGCTGACACCAACGGAGCCGTGCTGAAGGCAGTCATGAAGGAGCTGGACACCCTCTTCCCGGGGCTGGGGGCTCAGGGGCGGCTTTGCCATTGGTTGCTGCAGGCTGCAGCTCAATGAGAATGACAAGGGGGACCGCGAAAGCTGAGAACAGCCACCCTCCCAGCGCTGCCTCTGGCCGCGCAGCCGCCTTGCCTCGAGCTCTCCTGCGGTGCCAAGAGTTCGGGTGACTTTGCATCAAATCTGTGCCGGTTTTATAGGGGGGTGACAAAGGCTCCTGGGCCGTGAAAYGCCAGCCACGGGGTCAGGCTGGGCCTGAAGGAGGCACCGGCACAACACGCGAGCGCCTCTGGAAGCACAGCCCGCACCGACACGGAGCCGGGGAACTTCATTAGGATGCTCCAGAAGCAAAGTCCCACTCTGCAGCTGGCTTCTGACCACCTCCGTGGGCAACCGCGGCATGTGCGAGGCACTGACGAGCCCCGCGTCCGCCTGACGTCCATCCCCAGCCTGCAGGGCCTGGAGCTCTCCGGCGCTCCCGGGGCTAAGTCCAACCCCGGAGCAAAGGCACCAGGGCCCTTCCCGGGTGCCACCACACCCCTGCGCCCGCTGGCGGCCACCAGCATCGCCCACAACGGCACCAGCCGTCCGAGCTGGGGACATGCCCTGCCCCGGGAGCCCCACGCGCAGAAGGGTGCTGGGCACCCAGCCAGGTTGGGACCAGCGCGCCTGGCTTTTCCTGCAGCATTTCTTCCCTTGTCCTTGTCACATCAGCCTTTGCGGTGGTGGATCCATTGAGCAGAACCGACCCCCCCCCCAAAATCCAGGGCTGTTCCTCTCCCTCAGGGAGGGCCCCAAGCGCCACCAGCAGCCAGCTCTGTGCGGAGGAGGGTGCTCCCAGCCCGCAGACCCATGTCTGTCTCCTTTCCTTCCCTCTGCGCTCCCAGAAGGATTGCAGGAATTTCTCTTTGGTCAGCAGGACCGGGGATCTCCTCACCCTCGTATCTAATCTGGAGGAGGAGGGGACTTTTGGTGGCTTCAGGGCTGTCATAAGACTTTCTTGCAAGAGTAGCCCCTTGGGGAAGGAGCAAAGTTGCCCCAGGGAAGGGGCTGCCTATCTCAGGGGGAGTCAGTGCCGCCCCGGCACGACCGCTAACCGGACTGGCCTGTGCCAGGCAGTCCAACGCCCGCTGCCCCTTCCCCACGTGGGTCTGTCCCCCATGGCATCCCCTGCCCCGCATCGCGCCAGCCGCTCGCCTGCCCCGTCAGGGCCACGGTGCCTCGCTCCCACCGAAGCTGCTCTCCCGCGGGCCGCAAGCCATCCTGCCATCCGCGGTACCCGGGGCTGCACTGGCAGGATCTGCCTCCCCCATCCGCCTCCAGCACCCGCTCCTCTTGCCGGCTCCTTCCTCGCTTCCCAGCTCCCGCCTGTCCCAGTTCTTGCTGTCCCGCAGGCCCAGCCCCGGTTTGCAGGAGCGCGGCAGAGCGGAGGCAGCCTCGGTCACGGCTACCGGCATGCCCAGGGCAGGGACGGGGCTGGGGGCGTCACCGGGAAGGACTACGCACCGCCGCGCCRCCGCCTCGAGGCGCTTGCACGGTTCGCTCCTGTTACCCGGCACATGCTGCGCCCAACCGAGCATCGCTCCCCTCCCTTGCCGAATCGGCAGCAAGCGGCTGAGCTGGGGGAGAGCTCAGGTCAGGGTCAGCACCGAACTCGGCTCCGTGAGCCGGGACGGAGCAGCAGGAGGCTCGCCGGGATAACTCCGCAGAGCCGATGTCTCGGGGCTCGCGTGGCAGGTGTGCCGCGGTGTACCAGCGCGCCCCGGCCGGGCCCTCCCCGGCCATCCCCGGGGCGCTTCGGAGCACGCGCGCTTGCAGGGCGGCCATGCTGAGCTCCGCGCGCTTGCACGCAGGGCCGCAAAGGATCTCGGCGCCGGCTGCAGGGCCCCAGCGTGGCGCTTCCTCTTTGCGGTGCGGAAGCGCGGTAGCGTTTGCACAAGCTCWACGTTTAACGCCTGCAGGGTTTCATGAGTCCCAGGCAAGCCGAGGCCACGGTCGGCTYGTGCCGGCCGGACAACGCACACAGGGCGGGCAGCAGCACCGCGATCCTCGTGCCCAGGTGTGGCGTAGCCAAGGGCAACGTGACAGTCCCGCAGGGCTGTGTC
>NW_028186528.1:394836-397416 GCF_003343005.1 Rhea americana | reverse complement strand
CGCGCCGCGCCCCGGGCCCTTAGCCCCGCCCCTCCCCGCTGGACACGCCCCTCTCCCCGCCCCCGGCGGCTAGCCCCGCCCCCCGGACCGCGCCCTGTCCCCGGGGCGGCCCGGGGGCGCCGGGAGGGGCCGGGCCCCTCGGGCCCCACGGCAGCACACTGTTGTGGGGTGCCACCGGCTTCCCGCAGCACCCTGCGCGGCCCCGCCTGGGCCCCGGGGTTCCCGGGCCAGCGGCTGGCACACTCTCACTCTGGGGATGGTGCCCCTGGGCCACCATGTGGCCGGCGTGGCCACTGAGTGTCCTTGGCCAAAGCCAAGCCAGCTGGGGCTGTCACCAGGCTAAAGAACATGTCCTGCTGGGATAAGGGACGCCTTGGGCACCCAACAAATGGCCACCACTGGGCAGAGACCTGAGCCCCATGCCCTCACGTGGGTGGGTGTCCTGCAAGGCAGACGGCTCCCCAGGCTATGGGCCCCCTTCTCCTCCTGGCTCCTCTTCGCAGCCAGCCACCATGCTGGGAGCACCGGGATGTATCAGACAGCAGCTCAAACCCTCTAGCTATTGGAGCTGACCTGCAGGCATCTGAGCTGGGTRCAGGTGAGTCCTCGGGGTGTCCATCTCAGGAGAAATTGGGCAGGGGTACAGACCCCCTTCCTCAGCTCCAGTGGATTCAGATTCCATGGATTCCCATCACTCTGGAGATGTCTCCATATAATTCTCATCTTCATCCCCTGGGAAGGCTCATAGATCACAGGTCTCCAGCATGACCAGGTCTTACCTCACTTGTATTTAATTCACATAAGGACATGGTGAAGCATCTGACAATTTTAATGGCTTGAAGGCTTGCTGGATCAGCAGCTGCCTACCMAAATGATCCTGAGGGCTAGAATGACCCTCTGCTGCCCAAATGTCTCACTGGAGGCGATGGCAGCTGTTCTTCCACCCTCCAGGCAGATAAGATGGGGGAAATCGCAGGAGATTTTCTGTTTCATTGGCCCAGTGCGCTTGTCTCCTYCCCGGACTTCCAGTCAGCAGTGAACAGAAACCTTTGTTTACAGACAGCTTCCAAGGAAGAAGAGCTGGATCCTCGCCCGCTCACCGTGCGAGCGTACGCACGGAGGGCCAGAGACCGTGCCTGTTTCCTCACTTCATTTACTMTTTGGGGCTTTCTTCCTCCTTTTCTCTTTGTACACTGATACTCCCTCCCCTGACAACCCCAGGGAGACTGGAGGGTTGTGAGCGCTCGGGCTGCAGGGGATTGCATGTAGTGGAGTTGACTGTGGCTTCATCCTCGACTGAAGCCCCAAACCCATTTCCATGGCATGGGGCCCTACAGCCCGGGCTCTCGCAGCACAGCTTTCCACGGYGCAGAGCCAGGCAGCGCTGTGACACCAGCGACGGAAGCGACGGAAGACAGGATCTGACACAACCCCCTCCCCGCGTGCAGCTCAGCCTTGCTTCCACATCCTCCCACGCACCGCAGAGCTGAACCTCTCTGCTGAGGAGTATTTAAAGGCGCCCGCACCAGTAATGAAGGCAGGAGCTCAATGCACTTGGCATGAATTATCTGCTGGCTCTAGAGACATGCTCCCTCCCCAAAACAGGTGGTATGTTAATTTTAGGCTCAGAAGAGCCTTCAGTTCTGTTCTTTGATGACGTTTTATCTACCGAGGCTGTAAAACAGTCATAGCCCTTCAGAACTTGCCTGGGGTGGAGCAGCAGACCCCGAGCGTGTCCAGTCCTGGGAGCACTAAGCCAAATCCCCCTTCCAGCTGTTTCCCAACGCCAGCCTGGCTTAGCTACCATGCAAGTCCGCTTTGGTCAGTTCTGAGCCCCTCAGACTGTCCTCCRTGGGGACAACTCTTCCTGACGAGCAGCCCATCTGCCTCTCTCTCCCTCTGGCTGGTCTCTTCTGCCCAGTAGCTCATGCTGTCCCTTGCCTGGTGGGGCTCTTCTCACACGGAGCACAGTGGCTCCTCTGGTGCCTCCCCTCTGTGGTCACCATGCTGGGGCTCTGCCAGGAGGCTCCCCAGGAGTTAAAATACCAACAGCCCTGGCTCAGCTCACTTCATTGCACTTCGCTTCAGCACTGGKGACCTCCCCACTTGGGTCTAGTCCCACTTACTGCTCCCAGTCTGTGGCCTCTCTTGGTCTCAGTGCTCTGCCCCCTCACCGAGCCCATCCTCCAAAGCACTCTGCGTGCTCTTGGGAAAAGTGGGAGAAGGAAAGTGCTCCCCTTATTTCCTGCTGTGCACAGAGCTGCTTTTACTGCAGAGAAAGGCATGTGSAGGAAACCTAGACGCTTGTGAGCCRAAGGAAAGGTGATGCTGCGAGCAACGCCTGCTCTTCATGCAGCACCTCGCACACGAGTGCCTTTGGCTTCATGGGAGACCAAGGCTGTCGTGAGCCAGTGAGGTGAGGTGGMGACATGACACACCGAGGGCCCCGGTGCGTGACAAGCGCTGCTGCAGGACGCAGAGCGGGCTCGGGGGGAGGGAGGCAGCCTCGCACCCCGCACACGCCGCGCCGGCCCCGCGCCAAGCGGGCGTCGCCTCCCCCCACAGCCTCCAGCCCGCCAT
>NW_028186528.1:326320-394366 GCF_003343005.1 Rhea americana | reverse complement strand
GGCGGCCCCGGGGCCCCGCGGCGCCGCCGCAGCCTCCCGTCCCGCTCCTCACGCCGCCCCCTCTGACCTCCTCTCTCCTAGGGACTAGGCGCCTCCCCGCAGCGCCCGCCGCCTCCTTCCACACCAGCGCCGCAGCCCGCGCCAGGGAGGACTACTACGAGGTGCTGGGGGTGCCCCGCACCGCCACCCAGAAGGAGATCAAGAAGGCCTACTACCAGGCACGTCCCTGCGGCCGGCCGGCCGGCCCTGCGCTCCCGCCGGCGGGCGGGCGGCCCCGCGAGGGGCCTGCTGCCCCCGCCCGGCCCGGCCCCGCGGGGCCTTGGGCGCGTGGAGGGAGGCCCTGCAGAGAGGGCCCGTGGCCAAGGAGGCTAGTCATAGCTACCCACAGCGGCTTCGGTGTTGAGAAGTCCTGAAAGCCTTTAAGAGCTTAAATCCTGGGAAACACTTTTTGTWTGTTTTTTCTCCTCTAAGGGATCTTTTGCTATTACTATTCCTTTAAGTTTGTTGGAAAAAATGCCTGTTTCCTCTGTTTGGACCCATTGGAGGCAAACTCTGAGGCAGCAGTAGGAAAGCTAACCCCCTGTCTAGATTTGGGGATCTCGTTGAAARGGTGTTCTTCCTGCATATATGCTTGCGTTGTCATCTTGCAGGCCTCTTTACAGCAAGTCTTGGAATTACTTGGAATCACCTAGCAGTCTACTAGGGACAGCTTTTTGGTTCCTTGCTGTGGGATGATACAGACAGTGAATGCTTTTAGTTCCCTAAAATACAGATAATGACTACTAGGCTCTATCTTATGTGTGTTTCCTGGCATGTGAGATATGCTAAAGCAAAATTACTTCTCTCTGTGTGTAATATTTAATTTCTTGTTGTTTAGCTGGCAAAGAAATACCATCCTGATACAAATAAGGATGACCCCAAAGCTAAAGAGAAGTTCTCTCAGCTGGCAGAGGCCTATGAGGTAATATGTGGGTTTTATCGTTGTAAAAAGGAGGAAGGACTGGAGCAATGCTTGGAGTAGAGGGGGAAAATATTTCTTCTCCTGGTGTGAATTTCTATAAAACTGACTACTGTTTCATCTGTTGTATTCCAGCCTTGAGCTGTGCCTCTGCCCTAATGATGTCTTTATTAGCTCCAGAAAATTATTATCTAACCCAAATATCTGATTTCGTTAAATATGTTTTGACCTTTTTGAATTTGTGGTCCTTCTCAGAAGTGAATGACTGGCATATATGGGAAAGCTGATTTCAGCAGTGGAATTACTAGTCTGCTTAAACAAACAAAAAAACCCTGTCAGTAGTTACTAGATTTTTGAGAAAAAAGGTATGTTCCACTTTGCTTCCCCATCCTGCCCCAGCCCCCATTTCTTCCTACTCTTCAGCTTATTCAGAAATCCTTTTGTGCTGATTTTGACTCTTCGTAGATTTTCAGAATTATTGCAGCACTCACTGCTAGCTTTCATGCAGTATATGTGATTTAATGTATATAAGCTATTCTTACTATGAATTAGCAAAATCTTGTGACTTTCCCAATGACATATGAGAGATATAATGGGAGGTGAGGCTTTCTGATAATTCAGTTGATCGTGACAGCTGGGCCAACCTCTGTAATGTCATGAAGAAGCTTGGRGAATGGACCTCAAAGTCCACCTGGTGCAGCTCTGTCTTACAAGCTCTAGCTGACCTCGCTTGAGCAGGGGGGTTGGACTGGATGGTCTCCAGAGATCTCTTCCAACCTTACCGGTTCTATGATTCTGTAACTTGGGTTGGTAATGCAGGTAGCCTTGAATTCTCCTGAGAGATGCAACCCAGGACTAGCTTTGTTTGTCCAGATCTGTACAGTGTCCTGATGGTATAATTCTTTTAGGTATTAAGTGATGAAGTGAAGCGGAAACAGTATGATGCTTACGGTACAGCTAGTTTTGATCCTGGTGCAGCAGGTACTGGACGCCAGTATTGGAGCAGTGGGCCATCAATTGATCCAGAAGAGCTTTTCAGAAAAATCTTTGGAGAGTTTTCAGGATCTTCTTTCGGAGATTTTCAGAGTGTCTTTGACCAGCCGCAGGAGGTATGGATGAAACATGTTTATTTTCTAAGTATATGAGATGAAAAACATAGAATTATGTGGAACACTAGTCTGTCACTGGCTGCTCTTGGTATAGGCTTAAGCAAAGACTTTGCTGCTTGGTATGTCGATGTAGAAATGTGTCCCATCGTATGGGTGCTGATTGGCCTCCCATACCAAGASTCACATCCCTTTAGTAAGCTGTAGGCCTCCAGATAGAATATACTTTCTAGACTTCAGCTGCTTTATCTGGCGTGTTCTGACACGAGTTAATACTGCCAGGCTGTTACCATCAYTGTAAGCTGATGTACGTTTGTCTGTTTCGTACTTTTATTTTAATGTCGAAAGCCACAGAATRACTCTTAACTGTAAAAACAGCCTTCCAGCTTTTTATTTGACTGCTTAATTGGCTTAAAAAGTTAAGTGATGAAGCCTAAGTGTGAGAAAGAGGTTTTGTTTTTCCTTTGTACCGCAGCTAAATGCACTCTTAGATATTTATGCTATTGATCTGTGCACTGTCTTCAGAAATATGTCTGATACTCAGGACTTTTGGGCTTATTATAAGCAGAATATTCTGTCTCCTGGGAAGGTACCCAAGAACTAGTAAAAAATCTTTACTGATTACTCTCCTTGCCAAGTAAAGAGTTTATTGAGGAAGACCATGTGCTTTCACTGGCATTGAAAGACTTCGCATTTACTGTTGCTGTTTTACCATTAAATAAGGCCTACAGAAGTAGATTTTTTCCTTAAGAGCAGAAAAACGTGTGATTTTGATTTTTACTGTCTTTTTTTCTTTGTTTCTACTTTTAAAAGTCATTTCTGTTGCACAATTGCTCATCAGACTGGTATAACCATCTTTCCTGTGATGTTTGCTCTCCTTTTTTAACTCCCTTTTTATTTAAGTGAGACAAATTTTTGCTTCCTAAAATGAGACAGAACATGTGTRTATCCATCTATTTCTCCTCCACTCCATTACCTGGATGTATTTTAAACATTGTTTGATATTTGACCTTAAGTCTACTTAAGATCCTATCACATATCAGTTGTAGATGAATGTTCATGTTTCCTATACAGTATATTATGGAATTGACATTCACTCAAGCTGCAAARGGTGTTAACAAGGAGATTGTGGTGAACATCAATGACTCCTGTCAGCGATGTGGTGGTAGAGGGCATGAACCTGGTACCAAAGCGCAGCGCTGCCACTACTGCAATGGTACTGGCATGGTAAGTGCTTCTTAAGATACAAGTTCTGCTGTGTTTTTTGTTGTTAGGACAAATTAGTGCTTTCCATATTGAAAAACTTCTATAATCATCAGCTTATCTTGGGTGAAACCAGGTTGACAGATGAAGATTTGATATTAATATGTACTAGGAATATTTTCATTATTTTGAAGATATGTTCTGGACAAATAAAGATGATAGCTTGAAGGGTAGATTGATGTACAATACTTGTACAATATGGCGTGATCATCATTGCTCTTGGACTGGTATTAGATTCTGAAAGTGTCATCCTCTGAACAGCTGAGTTCTAAGTGAAGGCTCTCTATTTAAGCTGCATGAGTGAAATAAACTTTCTAAGCTTCCTTCTCTGTTAGAGGAGACAGTTGCTGATGATGTATTTTTAGCGAAGCGTGAAGTTCACGATAAAATGGGTAACCTATGAGTGGTAGAGATTGCATTCAGGTTAGAGRGACTGGCACTGTCTAATGCCTGCAGATGTGATAGAAATAGTAGGCAGATGTAGTGTGAGAGGGTGAGGGTGTAAGGGTGACAGATCACTGGAACAGGTTGCCCAGAGAGGTTGTGAAGTCTCCTTCCCTGGAGATATTCAAAACCCGCCTGGACACAGCCCTGTAACATGTTCTAGGTGACCCTGCTTGAGCAGGGGCATTGGACTAGGTGATCTCCAGAGGCCCCTTCCAACCTCAACCATTCTGTGATAGCATCTGTTCCAGCCTCTTATAAGCAACATCCTCGTAGTATTTCTGAGCCAGTTTACTGCTCCAGCCCTTACTAAAGGATATCATTACCCTTGAACCCTGTCATACTGTATGCGCAGTTAGAAGGACTTGCATGTGCTGGGCCGCTACCAGGGTGTTGTGGAAACAAAGACACAGCTGCCTGATACCAATTGTTTATACAATTTGGGTTTTCTTCACTAGGAAACGATAAACACAGGCCCTTTTGTAATGCGATCTACGTGCAGACGATGTGGTGGCCGTGGTTCCATCATAACAACGCCMTGTGTTGTATGTCGAGGAACAGGACAAACCAAGCAGAAGAAGACAGTGATGGTTCCTGTGCCAGCTGGTTAGTGTTGTGTTTGTGCGCTACTRTCTGTTAAAGTGGCTGTAGCTTTTTTTTTTCCCTAAGCTCTCTTGCTTAGAGCATGGCTACTTCCTGACAAATGTCAGAGCAACATGAAGAAGCTTTGTTGCAGAGAAGTTATCTTAAGAACAAAGAGAAATGATAGCTTAGTAATTGAATGGATTAGTAAAAAGATGTGCTAGAGGTGCACATCTCTGGTGAGGGGTTCATATCTGGTAGACAAAAATATTTGGCCTTCTTGAGAAGAGATTTTGGATTTTACATGAATTTTCCTAGGCAGGTGTTGGAGAGTGGAACTCTCAAAGTCTTGTTGACTTGACTCTTTCATTGATCTTTAAGGAAARTTGGAGGGGGGATCCTGAAAGCCTTAGTTTGGCTCACAGAGAGTGTGTTGATTGCCTTTCTCAGTAAAGATGATAATATGGGTAGTGAGGCTAAAAATTTGCTTCTTCAAGACCATCCTGGGTGAGCAACAGGTAATTTTCCTGTAGCTTGTGGAGGCCATCCAGTTTTCCTTAAATCTCTGCTAAATTATTTGGGGAAGTAATGAGCTCGTGTAGGGTTGTTCAAATGGCTGGCACCGTAGTGATCAGATCTGAGCTATAAATGTGTGCTGACACCTCCTTCCTTTGGCCGCAGCTCCTGGGCTCCTGTGGAGAGTGTTACTGTGCTTCCTACTGGTAGGTCTCGTGGCTTGTGCTCCTGGAGGTGCGGGTGCTGCTGTGGTGGCAGGCTTTTAGGGATGGCAAGAGGTCTGAACAGAAAAGCTGTAGGTATTTAWGTAATACATGGAGTATAATACCAGGTAAAATAGGATAACATTCCCTGTTTTTTTTTTTTTTTCTAACTGCAGGTGTTGAGGATGGGCAGACAGTTCGAATGCCTGTGGGAAAGAAAGAAATTTTCATTACGTTCAGGGTATGTATCRTTATATGTTGTAAGCTGCTTTTATTATTTAGGTTGGTTGCTTGTTCCCGTCACAACTGCCTAGAAAGTCTGACCGAGTGGGGTACAGGAGGGGAAAAAGCAAATGATCCTTTCAAACAGCTGAAGTAATATGATCTACATGAACTTTCTGAGATAGCAGAAGAGCTGCGTTGTAACAAGTGGTGGAATGTTAAGTCTGTTCATGAAGAATTAGACCGTGTGCTCCAGGATAAGGGTTTAGGGTACTATGCATCAAAATACAGAAAGGGTGCACGATGCCTTCCGTCTATGATTTGGAGACTTGAGGAGCTGTCTGCTTGCATTGATGTGAGTACTGAGCAGAGCTGCAGGAATGTGCTTAAGAGCTGACTGGTAAAATGTCCTTTTGCAAACACACATTAAGTGCTGATTTGCAAATTCTTTGTAGCTGCGGCCCTCTGCTCCAGCACATATCCTGTCATATGTGTCAAGGAGAAAACTTTTTTTCAGCACCTTTACTGTGGTGAAGGAGAATCTAGTTCTTTTCCAGTTTGTGATGCTGCTGCCAAGGTGCTTACGTGTCTTTTCTGGCTTTCCCCTGTTCAAGGCGCTGGGCAAGACAGCATCTTCTCTGTCTTCCAGAGAATTGTACTGACCCTGTAAATTAAACTAGGTTAGGGGAAGAAGTTGCTGAGACAGGAAGCAGACATCCTCCTAAGCCTCTAGCTAATTAAGGTTATGTCCATATCTGTTTTCTTCTAAATGCCTAAACATTAACTGAGACTTTTTAGCCATGCAGTCTGTGGACAGTAAAGGGTCTGACTACAGCATTCTGGTATGTTTTCTGAGAACTTCGAAAGCAGTTTGCAGTGAGAACTTCGTGTTGTTGGTGCTCRCTACTCTCTGGAACTACTTGCCTTTTAGGTTCAGAGAAGTTCTGTGTTCAGAAGAAATGGAGCGGATATCCATTCGGACCTCCCTATATCAATAGCACAGGCTGTCCTGGGAGGTACAGCCAGGTGTCAAGGCTTATACGAGACAATCAATATCACGGTAAGTTCTATTACGTAGAAGAGCTGTAGCATAATGTAATGTAGGACAAGAAAAACTCCTCCTTTGCTGGAAAGATGGTGCAAACTTCCTGAGTCTGCTTGTGTCAAGTTTCACACTACTTCAGTATTGTGTGTCAGGTAACTTGTGACCTGTTTGGTCATATCTCCCTTTGTGTCACCATATAGCAACAGAGAAAGGAAGGACTGTGTGGATTGTTAGACAAATAAAGCATTGCTAAGAATGGCAGGCTACTGAGTGCTGGGAAAACCTGCTTGGATGATTTTGTTAGTATTGTCTCATATGTAAGATTCTCTTGGATAGACCAGCCTATTTCCGTATGTTCATAAATACTATCCAATACTATTTGGTCAAAATATATTTATGTATTTCTGTCTTTATTTGCTTGGTCAGGGGCATTAAATGTCTGTCACAGCAACATTGGTATTGGGATGTTACCCCTCTACTGATAAGGAGAGGATCACAGTAAGTTAGTAACTGGGGAGGACAGGGTAAAGCCTTTCTCTTGCATCTTGTCTCGGAGAATGATGAGAAGTCCTGTCTAAGGTTGTCTGAATTGTACTACGTTCCTTGGCCTTTCCTTCAAAAGGTTTTCATCATTACTGACAGCCCCTGAATGTGTCCGGATGCATGAAAATACCAGATTTCCCCATCTTATTTTGAAGCCTGCTATAGAAGTAGATAATTACTATAGAAATGCTTAAAGTAGAATAATAAATTTGACTCTCTGTGTTCATAGATACCTYCTGGTATTCAGCCAGACCAGAAAATTCGAATGAGTGGGAAAGGCATTCCCAAAGTTAACAGTTATGGCTATGGAGACCACTACATTCACATAAAGATAAAAGTTCCTCAGTAAGTAGATGTAATACAAGTTTCTGTGAAATCTTAAACTCCTTGCAAAAAAAGTTTAGAGAAATTTTATGAAAATGTCTCATTGCTTTATCTGTTCATCTTGGTCAGATGCCAGTTCATTAATTTCTCACACTGCTTTTTATTTTCATGTGAGGTAAACTTCTTTTTATTTATTTTATTTTATTTTACTTTTTTTTAAAAAAAGCACAATTTGGGAAGCCAGCTGTAAGAATACTAAATCCTGGAGCTACATAAGTAGTTCTGTACTTGCAGATTTGCCTTGCATCTTGCGGATGCCAGCTACATGACGCATAAGTGTTCTGGTTTATAACACTCCGGTGTTTTTATACCTGCAACTTAAAGGAAYTAAAGTGATTTGGAGTTGCTCTTCAGACTGCTTGTTGAACCTCTGCACCACTGGTTAAAGAAACCTTATAGCTTGTGTTACTGCACTCAGTTTGGGTGTTCGTTTCCTGAGCTCTCCTTGCCAGATGTATGTTTTGCTGTGGCTCTACATAGTTCTTAGCACTTCGAAAGACTTTGTTTTTTTACTGCACTTGGTGAAATGCATGGGTCATATCATTCCTCTTCCACTAGGGCTCATTCTTTATAGAGTGCTCATTTTAAGAGCACCGTAGAGATTCTCAGTGTATTTCAGAAGTATTAATCTTGTGCTTCTGGTAGCTGCCTCTTGTGTGTGCTGCCAGATTAGGGAAGCCTATAGAAAATATCTTTCCATAAAGATAGTGGTAACCAACAATCTATGTACTGACCTGCAGAAGGCTGACAGATCGCCAGAGAGCTTTAATGATGAGCTATGCTGAGGATGAGGCAGATGTAGAAGGCACAGTGAACGGAGTCACAAATACATCATCAGGTAAGCAGTGTGAATTAGTGCTCCTTTCTCATGGAAGTGGTGTGGGAATGCAGAATGTTTCCTGAGGATTCAAGGGGAGGAAGGCGAGCCAAGCTGACCTTCAGACAGAATGTCAACACAAACTACTATGTTATTTTAAAAGAGATTTTTACTGGTATGATATTAATAGGCTGTAGTATAAAGCAGGGAAATAGCCTCTTTGGAGGAAGTATTTACTGGGCAAATCTGTGCATGAATGGAGAGCAGAGTACCATTACCTTTAAGATACTCCAGAGCCTTGACAAGTTCTGGTGAATCTTGCCGTGGTAATGAATAACTTCAGCTGCTTGCTTTTATCCCTGGGCCAGAAGTAATTTGTCTTAGTAGCAGAGGTGGAAAAATGGAATATGCATCAGCTCAGTTCTCTGTGTGAGCTAATCCATTCTCAGCACTCGCTTTCTCAGCACTCACTCCTGACCTCAGTGGGAATGTTTCTTAATTCTGACCCCCAAGGGAGCAGTCGCTTTCAGCGCAAGAATGGCATGGTCATCTGCCAGTAATATCCTGAAGAACAGCAGTGAGATTCAATAGGGAACTTCTCTGAAAACCTTCACAGAGTGTTGTGTCGTTTGTCACTAGCTTTGACAACCCAGAATGGCCGTTTGGGACTGAATATGCYCGTGGTGCTCCTGGGTTTGGGGTTCTAAATTACTCCTTAAAAGTGGAATGGTTACACTGCCATCAGGATCACTCTAAGCTCTAGTCAGTGCATATAGGAGAGTCTTGGACAGAAATAGTAGTTGGTGCTGGATGTTAGCTCCAGTCAGTACACAGCATCAAGCACAGTGGAGGGTCTGAAGTCAGTGGAAGCTTTGTAAAGCTGCTGTTTCAGCTCCAGATTAAAATTTTTGTTGCAGCAAAAAATTAGTGTACTTCTAAGTTTCACTAGTGGGGTATCTGGCATGAATAAGAGCTAAAGACATAAAACATGATAGAACCTTAAGGCAAGAGCTTTGTCTTTCTCTACTAGAGAATGTTTCTTTTTATTTGCTCATATTGGAACTTTTGAAAGTCAGGTTGTGATTTATTTTTATGTTAGAAACCTATAAGGGGACTTAAGACTGTATACCGCTAAGCAACAAGAGAGTCTGAGAACTCAAGTCCTCTCTGTTTCACATTACAAATCCTGAGGAATATAGGCAGATGCAGGAAAGTTCAGCATATTGGAAAGCTATGGCCATACATTTGCCAGCATTATGTTCCATAGCGCTTTCATAATACGGAAGTTAATGGGATTGTCCTTTCCATTGTAGGTAAGTATTAAGGGGGAATCTTGAGGGGAGAGATCTCTAAGTACAAATATTTCACCACAGCTTTTTAAAGATGCTTATGTACCAAAAGGGAGAAATGCAGTATAGATTTGATTTTAAGACATAAAATTGACAGGTTTTATCACAATTACTGAATGAGGTGGTTTAAAAACAGTACTAGTAGTTTGCAGTATAGAGACAGGTTGTTGTTGAGTGTGGGAAGTTAGTTCTGGGAAGCAGAACATACCCTGAGCAGGAGTGTTTTTTGCCACAGGCTGCAGTATTTCACACCATTGCATCAGTCTGAACTCGGGAGTCGGGTGTGGGAGGATGGGGAAGACTGGACTTTGTGTTTTCTCTGTGTGCAAAAAAAAAAAAAAAAAAAAAGCAAGCTAGAGGGAGGTTTGACAATTTTGTTGTTGATGGTTTTGTGTATAAAAAGCAAAAGGTCTCTCTTCTTGCTGTAGCCAGTTTTCAGAGGGAAAAATTTCTTGGGGTTTGTCCCTATAGAAAAATTAGCTGGTTGATGCCTGCTGAAAATTCCATATCCGGGTAAACATCTATTCTGAAATACTTACGGCCTTTTTCATTCTAGCCTGAAATTTTCTATGGCTATGTAAGCTAAACAGACCTTTTTTACGGGAATCTGTGAGGACACAGTTTCGGACACACAGCTTAAATTCACACTGTAGTGTATCCTGGTGTAACTTTCTYGCCTGCCCAAGCCCTGGATTACTGGAAAAAAAAAATTGGTAATAACAGCTTGAACAGCTAGCTGCTAAATGTCTGACAAGAGGGTGTTGCATTTGTCCTCAGAGTTCAATTTAAGCCTTGATGCTGTTTGTCCAAGCATTGAGTGAGAAATGTGGGAGCTGAGTTCCCAGTCTGATTTCATATGCCTTTGTTCCGAAGGGCCCTGATACAGCGAAGTGGCAAGACAGGCTGTGCCAGAGACCACCAGTAGTCTTTTTGTCCATAGTCATTGCTGTCCATGGTTAAGCTGATGATTGTTTGCTTTTAGTGGTAGTCTCTAAATTTCAAACGCTTGTGTTCGAAGGTTCTTGGGGTCCCTGCCTTTATTGTGCAAAACCAGAGTTCCCTTGACCAGCTGGAGGGTTTGAAAGAGGGGGAGGGAATAGTCTTACCTGGGCTAATGTTCTTCCACTTCTGAGACCTGGCTCTGCATCGCTGTTATTCCAAGAGGCCCTAGTAGTGTGGCTTGGTGACAGCTCATTGGCACAAGAGGCACAAGGATGCTGGCAAAACCAGCTGACTTTGAACTTTACCAGCCTTCATTCCCAGTCTAAAGCAACGCTGTCCCCTTGTCCAGGGTGTTGGCTGCTTGTGGGAGATGTAGCTGGTGTGGTTTGAGGAGTGTATCTCATGGCAGCCCTTTGCTGTTTGTGTCCAGGTGGCAGGGCCAGCACTGAAGCAGGCGAGGATAGGCCTGAGGCTGAGGAGAACAAGGAGGGATTCTTTACCAAACTTAAGAAAATGTTTAGCTCCTGATAYCCCATCTGAGGTAGGAAGCCTCTTGTGTTTTATTGTTGTTTTTTCCCCTCACACTAAGCAGAACTTGCATTCCTTCTTGGGCAGTAGAAGAAGCAAAAGCACGGCATTGCTTCTTTCTCTTAGCCTCAGGCCTTCCAGCCACCAGTACGAAAAGCCCTAGCTGTCCTGTGTTACCTGGTGCAAAAATCCAGACTAAATCGTGCTGTTGCTACTACAGAAAGGGAAATACTGGATACATCTTCAAGGAGCTGGCTGGCACTTCTCTCTTAACCCCTGCAGCTCTGCTTCCTGGGAGTACTTGCCCACTCAGTGACGACCTGATTCAAAGCAGTGAGCTTGCTCCTATTGAAGCTGCCACTGCAGAGCAGCCTAGAATGCTGCCTGGCAAAGCAAGGGTTTGCTGGGAGGCCCAGATGGGCCTGTGCAGGCTCTGCTACTCGTATGCTCGGGCTAGGCTTGCCCTACCTTGGGTT
Source organism: Rhea americana (assembly GCF_003343005.1). Lineage (NCBI taxonomy): Eukaryota > Metazoa > Chordata > Aves > Rheiformes > Rheidae > Rhea > Rhea americana. Next base: position 382,988 of record NW_028186528.1, on the reverse strand, counting down.
TGCAGTGCCAGCAACTGCCAGGAAGGAATTTCTTTGTTGTAAAGCATAACAGAGCCCACGGCGCACACATMGAGAGCAGCATCGTAACGCTGGGATGCAGATGCCTTGTAGTCAGCTTTGAGCTGCTGTGAGGGAGCACTGCAGACTTGAAATTATCTGTTCAGCCATGGCAGGCTGTGGTGTCTTAGATTCCAGGGGCTCAGCTTCCTGTCACTTCAGGCTTGAATGAGATGCTTCAAACTTGTCAGTTCCCTGTGGCAAACAAAGTGTGGAGTCAGGTGGGGAGGTGCTCTCTAACTCCTGCCCTTGCAAAGCAACGTACTCTAGGCTGATTGAGTGAGGAAGTTTTGAACATTTCCCTTACTTCAACTGCAGGGAAACGTTCTACTGGAAACTAAGAGCCGGGAGCTGCATATCATCTCTGCAGTCGAGGATGAATCTTTCTGGCAGCGGGATCTGGAGAGCAAAGGATGTTGATTAGCAGCATAATGAGAATCCCAGCTGGAGAGGCCACAAACCACTGAGGCACCAATGACCATCCTGACATGAGCAACTGCTGTCCTAGGAAATGGTAACAAGGGAAAATGCTGTTTCTGCAGTAATGGCACAGACATCTCTTGAGGCTGCTCCACAGTTCCTACTGCTGCCGGAAGTTCACTTGGATTTCTCTAGTCCTACTGGTAAAAGTTAAAATTGAGATATTAGAATCCAAAACAGTGGAAATCTAAAATAAAAACTCCTTCCAGCCCAGAGTGGAGCAGTTTGCTGATGGAGTCCAAGATGACTGCTTTCAGCGGGTGCCCTTCTCAGCGTTATACGTATGGTGAGCTTATTACTGCTTATCTTCTCCTAGGAGAGTTGGTGCATCAGTGACTTTTGACCCTGTCTTCACAACACTCTGCCGTGCCCTTCTAGCTGTCCTGTACGTTTCTTAGTGGGCCCTCTCCCTCCGGCGGAGACGTATCAACGCACAGTTGCCATGRGTTCATCAGCAGATCTGGGGTTTGCTAGTCCTGTTGATTTCATGCACAAAGAGCAGYGATGGAATCTGCGCTTTGCCTCAGGTTTCCCTTCCCCGCAAAGTTAACTAAAGTTACAACACAAATGCTGTTGCTTCAGAACTGGTACAAGTCTCACACCAGCTCTTTGGAAAACCTTTACAGCTGCAGTGTTCAGTTGTTATGCTACATTACCACCAAGCCCTCTTCCAGCTTGAGGCAAAGTTGTTTGTTTGTTTGTTTGTTTTTTTATGTTGGCAACACAAATAGTGTAAATGATTGGTGTAAGAATCATTGTCTTATTGTACTGACATGTGTGAGAATAGAAGAGAAGTGGTTCACTCTTTTCAGATGGAGTTGAGCCCTTGCAGTGACTATTTCCATGGTTACTGTAGCCAGCTGTTACTGGTTGTAACTTGCAGGTACCATCAACCCACCCACTCATCGACCAGTTAAACAAGGACATGCCATAGTCTTGCCCTTCTTAATTTACTGAAATAAAGCACGTGTTGCCTCCTGATTAAACTGTCTGTAAAGTGAAGCTGTATCCATGTAAATAAGATTGACTTCATAAAGATATTTAACACCTGCTGTGCCTTACTGCCTCATCTACTGTTCTAGACTCCTGACTGCACTGGTTTGGCTCTAACTCTTTTCCCTTCCCAAGCAACATAGGCAAGGGATGAAGACCTTTCCTAGGTGGAGAGAATGTATCTAGATGTTGAAGTACTTTGTGGCCACAAGTAACCTTTAAGTACAGGCATGGCTGCCATGCCCCTGATCTCTTGTGTAAGCAGAGCCTGGAGGGTACTGTCAATAAGCCAGTGTAGGAGAAGGTGCTTTTAAGGGGTCTTAAATCCCATCATCCTTAAATCCATCCCAGCAGATGACTGACAGGAGTTTCTAATAGCACAGAGAGACCCACCTTGCAAAGGTTTTGCAAAGGTTCTGCTCAGCTATCCGGGGCAATGCCTGCAGCCCATCTGGGAGCCAGGAGGCCACGCTGTGGCTGTTAAGAGCTGCCGGGCTTGAGGAATTAAGTCCTCAGCTAACCTGGCACAGAAGTCACAGCACCACGTGTTTACTGTTTGCTAATGCAGCACGTGGCATYGCTCAGCACGTGCTGCGCTGCTTACCCGTGGTGCGCGAGTTTGGGCCGTGGAGGGACCCCAGGGCTCTCTGCTTAGGAGCCAGCTTCTGGCCTGCTGTGGGTGTCTGGGCTGGTTGCTGGGAAGCTGCTGGCCTTTTGTGGTCCAGAGCTACCCAAAGAGGTCGGCACGCCACATGGTGCTCTACCCTCAGCACTGCCCAGAGAAGAGGTCAAGCCTGAGAAACCAGACACAACCCTAGGGAAGTGAAAACACCCCAGCACCACTAAACACTGCCTTGAACAAACTGCAAGGCAGCACTTGTACTGCCTGTCTGCCTGCAGCTGCACCAGGAACGGCTGCTCGTCTTGCTCCAAAGACACTGGCCTAACGTAGTCACCAGTGGAGAGCAGTCTCAGAGAACACGTGCGCATAGCAAAGCTCTTCCCACGTGTCCCATCAGCACGCGGCTCCCACACATGCTCCTCTAGGCTCAGACCTTTACCAGGGCACTGGTGAAGAAACAGTGCAGCTCACCGTAGCTCACCTTGGCACCAGATACCTGCTGCATAAGCCTGGGGGGGAGAAGAGGGAAGCAACAGTCAGGACGCAGCTCTGTTGTCTGCCAGCCGCTGCTGGAAGGTGCAGGCCCCGCGGCTGAGCTTGAGGGTCAGCTCCGTGCTGCAGTCTGGCTTCAGACCGGTGTTTGTTAGCCAAGTCCTTGGTTGCAGGGAAGCCATTTCTCATACTCCTGAGAGCTGTGGAAAGAACTGGAAGAAAAACGTCTTTACAGGGCAGAGGATGGAGCTTCACAGGGCTGGGGCATTGCACACTCCACCCACCACTTAAACCATGCAAGGAAGGTGAASAGCAGCAGAGCAGTCTGGTAAGGTGGGATCTGCCTTTCTTTGCTGCTGCTGCTCCACAAGTCATTTTAGTAGGGTTGGCATAAAAGAGGCAACAGCCCTGCAGTACGAAGTCAGAGTGGGGAAGCGCTTTAGCCAGAGCATGCTGGTGGGATGCTGGATGAAGATCGTAGTGCAACCCTCCACCAAGGCCAGCATGTGAAGGACAGGGGGCAGGTGGTAGTGTGGAAATCCATGCAGCACAAGCCCTCAAGAGCTTGTTCCAGATCCAGCCTGATGCAGCAAGCAGCAAAGGCCTGGTTTGTAAGTCTGCAGCCTCACTGGTGACTGCCTGGTCCCTCAGTCTTCCTGGAGCCYTCAGGCTTCAGGTGCTGCTCCATGTCCATGCCAAGCACAGTGTTCCCCAGGTGCGCTTGCGCAAGCCAAAAGCAATACCTGCAAGGTGACGTTGGTCCCAGCACTTGCTCCAGCAGCACTCAGCGGCAGTGAGACATATCCTGAGCGCCAAGGCTGGGCTGACCCGAACCCCTCAGGGCCTGGCATCCTGGTGGTGCATGGCCTTGCCCCTGGGTGGGGAGCTGTAGCTTTGCTGGGGCAGACGGGCACTCGTTTGGCCAAGGGTGGCCCTGCTGTTGGCACTCGGCTCACGGAGGGGAGGCCACGCTAGCCGGACAGACAGGAAAGGCCCCTGCGCTGCTTCTCTGCTGGTGCCACCAGCCATGTCCACACATGGCCAGGGCAGGGACCTGGAGAGCACCCAGCTCCCAGGTTCCCTCACCACGAGGGTATCATAAACACCAAGGGACATTTCCTACCGTGGCTTCCACAGTCCTACCCGTGTGCTGGGGGAAGGCAGCAGCGTATTCTGTCACGGCRAGCTTGCCCGTGCTAAGCCCGATCACCTGGCCTGTGTACTCCTCCAGGGCCTTCAGCCGGCCAAGCACAACCTCCCCCAGGTCCTCCAYTGCCATCCTGGCCATGGAGGTGTCCCCCATGGGCAGCGCTGCGATGGAGAGAGATCGAGCCTGGGCAGAGCTTTCCACAGCACAGTCCTGCTGGAGCRAGGCCAGTTCCCAGGAGCCACAGCTGGAGTATTCAGCACGCAGCCTTCGACCACGAGGTCAGGAGGAGCCCAGAACGCTGCACTGGCACAACCACTCACGAGAGCACTCGCTCGGCTGAGCTCAGAGATTGTGGCCTCCACTGCTCAACCAGCATGACGCACCTTGATCTGCAACCCTGTCTGTGAGCTCCAGCATCCCAGTTCCAGGGATTTGGGGTATTACATGACACTTTGGGATCTGTGCAGCAGCTACCAGCACCAGAAACAGGACCGCGATCGCACTTCTTTCTTACAGGCATCCAAATGGGTCTGGAGGACCACAACCCTCYGCAGTCAGTCTGCCACAGGCCTCTCCTCACCATCGGTTGCACTTCTGCCAGGGCAGCCCTGGTGCCACCTGCACCAGTGGCGCAACCGTCCCGGCAAACCAGCAGCAAAGCTGCCACGGCACAGGCCGGCACGCAGGCTTCCGGCCCAGGTTTTTAGCGGTCAGGCGTGACATGCACACTCTCTTGGGCAAAACCCCCAGGTAGTTCCCATGCCAGCAAACAGGAGCACCATGGCTGCCACCACGCTTCCCACTGCTGCGGAGTTGCTCACGGAGGGGATGGTTCCTCCCCGCCTCAGTGCGCCAGCGCACAGTGGGAGCCACTAAAGAACTGAGGCACAGAGCCGTGGAGAGCGAGAGCTGCCGTCCTCCCAGCGCGCAGGCGTCTCCCTGCTGGGCCTTCTCAGGCCTGAAGACGAAGAGGAAAGTCTCAAAGTAGCATGGCATTCAGGTGGTCATGGTGGGAACACCAGCAGCCTGGAAGTACTCCTCCACCTCGCCTTTGCCATCAAAGTGGGGCACCTCCAGGCATCCCATCCCRTCCCCCCATCAGCTGCTCCATGTTCTCCAGGCTGCTGTACACACCATGGCACAAGGCGAGCCAGGGAGGCAGGTGCAGGAGCGAACCAAGGCAGTGCAGCTCCCTCAAGACACACATGGGACCTTGCCCCAACACCTCTTCCCAATCCTTCCCCTGGGTGGGAGGGCAGCAGCTAACACACAYCAGCTGGGCAAGCTCCTCAGGATCTGACACCTGGAGTCCTCAGCTGGAACCAGGGCTGAGCAGCACCGGGAAGCCCTGCAGGTCGGCTGGGTGGAACCAGGGACTCTGCTTACCCCATGACACTTTTGAAGGACCATAAACCCTCCAGCTTTGTTCCCAGCTCCTCCACCAAGCACAGAAACACCCAGTCCTAAACATGTGACGGGTAATGTGTCCACCTTAACAGGCCTTTGCCCACTGCCATCCAGACTTGGCAGCCATACCACCTTGTGAAGCCACCAAGCTGTCCTGGCGGGGAAGTCCTACCCCTTGGGAAAGCCCGGGGATCCCTGGCCCAAAGCCGCACGTGCGGGGGAACTGCAGCCAGCACAGCTTGGCTCGGCCCCGGGAAGCACCGGTGGAGCGGACTCCGGGCAGCGCTCTCAACCGTGCTCCCCAGTGACCCCAGGCACCAGCTCCTGGAGCTGTTTGACCCGCTCCCGGCTGTGCAAGACCAGGGGTCTTGGGCGCTCGCAGAGCCCCAGGGCCGGCAAGGCTGCACCGGGAGCCGGCGCYGCAGAGAACGACGGGGCCGTTCACYGCCACGCGCACGGGSCCGCGGCCCCTTCTCCGTTTCCTTGCTCTCGCCCCTTCCACGGCGAACGGCCCGTGCCGGGTGCTGCCGCTTGGTGGGGGCTGCGGTTTCCCACCGCGCCGCGATCCCGTGGCACCTCCGCGAGAGCCGGCGGCGGATCCGCTTCTGCCGCGCGCTGCCTCGCTCAAGGTGGCCTCTTCCAAGGCGTCCGAGCGCTACGCCTTGGTGCGGCCCCCAGCCCGCCATCGCTTCCGCGCCCCCCGGTTCGGCTCGGTCCGGTCCCCCACGTCCCACCCTCCTCCCGCCCTTTCCCGAGCGCCTGCTCCGGGAGAATCCCCCGGCCGGGCACGTTGCTACCCGGGAGGACCGGCTTCCCCCCGCGCTGGGCTAGGGGCCAACTCCCCTTCGCCAAACAGCGGAGACAAGTCGGGAAGGGCCGATTCACCTCCGGCGCTTTCCTAACCATCGCCCCAATTTCTGTGCCGCTCTCGAGCTTCGCCGGGAAGATTAAAGACACCGAATAGCTCTGTACGTAATGAAGGATGTGTCAAGTTCGTCCTGCTGGAAACTCGAGATGTCGAGTTTGGTAAGCGTATGGGGTAATTAGCTTCTGAATTAAATAAATGGCCCCAAAAATTTGTGAGGGACATATKCTATACATTCACGAGTAAATAATTCAGAAGCATTAATTAACACAAATGAATRATTTAGAGAGTGGGATCAGGAGGCTGGTGTGCAGCCCAGACAGGGGCTTGCGTGCAGACACTATTTTTTGATACGAGATATCTTTAGCCACAGCTTACAGGGAAGGAGACAGCTGATGTGACTTCCCAGACACCATCTCCTCTTCTAACAAGCCTCCAGTACAGTGAGAAGTTTCGAATAGMTCTCATCCTTGCGGAGAGAAGAGATTTTGACCCCTTAGAAAGCACTTCCCAGGAACAGGCGAGAGCAAGGCCTGTGCCCCCTGGCATGGGGGCAGCCTGGAGCAGGGGCTGCAGCTCTGAGCTCCTGCTTTCACCCAGGCTTCCTCACCTGCCTCCAGACCGGCCGGCCATGAGCTCTGCCAGCATGYGTGGCCACTCACCAGTTTCAGCCAGACTTGGTGGAGAGCAGAAGAGCCTGGACCGGCCACGCGGTGGCAGGAACGGCTGCAGGAAYGGCTGCAGGGACAGCAGCGGCTGCAGCGGGCCAGCCGCCCACRCCACCCATGCAGATGACCCATGCGTGCCACCTCGCTGAGCCAGCCACAGCACGTGCTGCCACTTCCCCGGGGACTCAGAGGGCAGACCGGGAGCACTGGGTGCAGGTGCTGGAAAAGCAGCACAGAGGGAAGGCCACAGCAGGAGCCAAGCTTAGTGCAGGCAGGAGAGTGGCTGCAGAAGAACCCTTTCTTCTGGCCATGCTCGAAACGGAAACACAAACCAGCTGACCTTGTCATCATGCTTGATAACCATTTCCTGCTGCTGCAGCTGGAGGCCCAGTGAGGAGGAGGAGGAGGAAGGGGGCTGCCTCCAAAGGGCGTGCATGCTGCGTTAACAGGACATGACCTACCACTGGCCGTAACATGTAGGAAAGAGCTTAGATCGAAACTATCGCACTACGTAAACCCCGGTGATCCTAAGTGCTGCCATTACAGAATCACAGAATGGGTAAGGTTGGAAGGGACCTCTGGAGATCATCTAGTCCAACCTCCCTGCTCAGCAGGGGCACCTAGAGCATGTTASACAGGATCACACCCAGGCGGGCCTTGAAGATCTCCAGAGAAGGAGACTCCACAGCCTCTCTGGGCAACCYGTGCCAGTGCTCTGTCACTCACAGTGAAGAAATTCCTCCTCATATTCAGGTGGACTTCCTGTGTCTCTGTGCTYATTGCCTCTAGTCCTGTCGCATGGCACTACTGAAAAGGGTCTGGCCCCGTCCCCTTGACACCCTCCCTTCAGGTACTTACACACATTGATCAGATCCCCCCYCAKCCTTCTCTTCCCCAGGCTGAAGAGGCCCAGCTCTCGCAGCYGTTCCTCACAGGGCAGGTGCTCCAGCCCTCTCATCATCTTCATAGCCCTAYGCTGGACTCTCTCCAGTAGCTCCATGTCTCTTTTGTCCTGGGGAGCCCAGAACTGGACACAATACTCGAGATGAGGCCTCACCAGGGCTGAGTAGAGGGGCAGGATCACCTCCCAGGATACCATTGGCCTTCCWGGCCACAAGGGCACGTTGCTGGCTCATGGTCAACCTGTCATCCACCAGAACTCCGAGGTCCCTCTCTGCAGAGCTGCATTCCAGAAGGTCAGTCCCCAGCTTGTACTGGTGCCTAGGGTTATTTCTCCCTAGGTGCAGGACTCTGCACTTGCCCTTGTTGAACCTCAGGAGGTTCTTCTCCACCCAGCTCTCCAGCCTGTCCAGGTCTCTCTGAATGGCCGCACAGCCCTCAGGTGTATCCGCCACTCCTCCCAGCTTGGGATCATGAGTGAACTTGCTGAGGAGGCACGCTGTCCCCTCATCCAGGTCATTGATGAATAAGTTGAACAGGATGGGACCCAGTACTGAGCCCTGGGGAATTCCACTAGCCACAGGCCTCCAACTAGACTCCACGCCACTGATGACRACCCTCTGAGCTCTGCCTTTCAGCCAGTTCTCAATCCACCTCACTGTCCACTCATCTGACCCATGTTTTCTGAGCTTATCCAGGAGGGTATTATGGGAGACAGTGTCAAAAGCCTTGCTGAAGTCAAGGTAGACAACGTCCACTGCTCTCCCCTCATCTACCCAGCCAGTCATTCCATCGTAGAAGGCTAGCAGATTGGTTAAGCAGGATTTGCCCTTGGTGAATCCATGCTGGCTACTCCCGATCACCTTCTTTTCCTCCATACGCCTGGAGATGACATCCAGAAGGAGCTGTTCCATCACCCTTCCAGGGATGGAGGTCAGGCTGACTGGCCTGTAGTTGCCTGGGAGAAGGAGTGTCCCTGCCAGCCCCACTCCTGCAAACTGTTTTTAGCAAGCCCAGCAATGCGGGGCCTGTGGGAACGAACCCCCTTTGCTATGGCGGCCTCAGCAACTCGGTTGTAAAGGCTTTGCTCTGTGGTGAGCATCGGYCCATCTGTTTAGAGATAGACTGAGAACGAGAGAAAGCATTCAGCACTGGCAGAGGAACAGCTCTGGAGGAAGGAGAGTTGATTCCTGCCCCTTCTGGTCTTTCAATATTTTCAAGACACAACTAGAATTTCCTAGTGGAGAGGGGGGGAAAAAGTGTTCCCTCATATGGCCCAGCAAAGGGAAATAGCTACAGATGAGCTGCTGGGACACCAGCCTGTTCACTGAGATCTTCCCATGGTTTTAAACCCAGCTTGATGTTCATGGCTGGTAAGGATGTATGAAGCAGAAAAAAAACCCAGCTTGATTCTTCTGGTTTTGCTCCTCATCTTCTGGTTCTGCTGCCAGGGAATTCATTTTAATTTGCACATCGTTCAGATGAGCTGCAGTTCTCCTGGGAGAAAGCAGCCATGGCTCAGGAAATGGCTGTGCACCGACTATCTCCCCGTCTCACTGAGAYGGACCCAGCACTCCCCATGTCTGGGGTTCAGATAAGATGTGGGCGGTTACGAGGTGCTGCACAAAACCCATGAAGCCATGGGTTTCTCAGTAAATACTCACATCAATTTGCATATACAGCAGTCTGGCACCTCTGCGCAGGCAGGAAGGAAGATCAAGCAAGACCCGCAGTGCAGGAAGGGGTGAGGAGCAAACCGAAAGAGAGAAAAGCAACTCAGCTGGAACGACAAGAGCAGTGGGGTGGGGGGACGCTGYAACCACCTCGCCCAGTGCTGCCTGTTGCATCACCCATCTGTGGGTGCCCTGTCTCTGGGGGTCCCCACCTCCCATCAGCTCCTCCGTGCTCGTTGGAGGGACAGGGGAAGATCCCGTGAAACAGAGGCATCCGGCTTCCATTTTATTTCTTGAACTTCAACATCAAGGCAGCAAGAAGTCAAGGCTTTGAGGGGGACACCACTGCCCAGGTCGGCAGGCTGGCTGGCAGCTGCGGCCCACGTGATGGAGAGGCACAGAGGCCAGCGGTGCTCTTGCTGTGACTAAGGATGTCCTCTCCCCTCCCCTGCTCGTGTGGAGACCTGCAGAAGGCGGCATGAAACTGAGGTAAGGTTTTGGAGGGGCTGCTTTGAACTCTGTTGTTTTTCTCATGGAGGGGATCACTTGGGAGGGGTCTGGAGGGAAGGGRAGGCATCGCTTGGTGCTTTATCACGGAGAAGAGTGGCTGGACACCGCTTGCTGCGTCAGCCATGTGAAATGGAGTCGCTGTACCGTGCCGGGCTTCTCTGTGGCGGCGTGAGGAGCTGTTCTAGAAAGGTCACAGGAATAGGCAAGAAGAGACTAATTTCCACTGGCATCTCACAGAAATCTCCCTGGCCAAGAGACTGGCTTGGGGCAGTCTTGTGCTCAGGTCTGAGATGCTGGTGTCGGCAGGACCTGGTGCTATGGTGCCTGGCACTGACTTTGCTGTAGTGAGACATCCCAGCTCTTCCCTGCTGTGTTCCCAGGCGACCATCCTGGGTTGCTGTCCCACTCTTACAGCTTGCTTAGAGGTGGAGAGGTTTAAGGAATGGTCYTAAGTGTTCAGGATGAGCACTGGTCCTCATGGGGGCCAGGCACTGGTCACCAGTTCTGCCCCCTCCTTGCCTGCCGCCAACCACATGGACGAGGCACGGAGGCAGCCACAGCCAGGCGTCCCATTTGTGGGGCTATTAAAAAGCATCTGTGCTTTGTAGCATCATCGCTTTTTGCCCCCCATGTTAATGGCATTTGGATAAAATCATTCCACTTCAAAAAAAAAAAAAAAAGAAATCCTGAGAAAGTACGTCGCAAACGGCCAGGGATGAGATAACTTACATCCCTGCCTGTGGCACAGTGCAAAATAGCAGCACATTGCCTGCGAGCCAGGTGCACCAAAGAACGAGCTGTGGTCTTGCGTCCATCAGCAGTTTGGGCTGGGCCTTGACGTCTCCTCCGCCGAGCTGCACCCACAGTTCCTTCCTTGGCCTTCCTTCCCGGATCAGCAGGCCTTTCCTGAGCTCAGCCAGAGGGGACAGCAGCACTGAACTCTGCACGGCTGCACCTGGCACCTCCTCAGGTACCTCACCCAACCCCGATGTGCAAGCCGCAGGCCAAGAGTCAGGTCGAAGCACTGGAGCCCGGCGGTGCTAGCGGCGCTGTGCAGCCCCGCGCCGCGCGCCGCGAGGTGAGGCTGCGTGTGCCGAGCGGGAGGCCGGGCCGCCGCCGGCGCTCCACCTCAGCTGCGCCCGCTCCGTTTGGCTTGCTCTTGCTCCCGTTTAATCACCGAGGTCATTAGGAAGAGCGTGTATCCTATAGGCACCGGGCTGGGCGGTGAGGAGCAGCTGGACCATGGGCAGGGTGCCGTCACCTCGCGAGACATCCCCGCCTCGAAGGGTTCTCCAGAGCCAGACGTGCGGCATTTGGGGCCACCTGACGAGATGGCGGTGCCAGGGTTGCAGACGCTGCGCGGAGGTTTCTCTCTGGCTGGGGCGTTTCGAAGCTGCGGCTCCGGCGGGATGCCGGGGCCTGGCCCGAGCGCTGACGGCCCTCACCGGCCGCAGGGCGGCAGGGTCCCGCAGCGCCGCGGAGCCTCAGCCGGCCCGGGGGGCGGGCGGGGGCGGCTGCGGTCCCCACGGCAGCACGCTGGCGGCATTTCCTTGTCCCGCTGATGTCCTGAGAACTGAGATCCTCCTGGCAAGGAGCGATCCCAGGGAGAGCTGCTTTTCCGTTAGCCGCGCACACAGGTGTGTAAAAGCTTGTCCTGGGGGCACGACCAGCTCAGGAAATGCCTCGTTTTTCAATCTGAAGCTCGTGAGGTGTAGCAGTGCCCGTGGGATGCCTCCTCTCCGAAATTATCTTCTTTTTTTTTGTCTGTTTAGAATTATCCAAAGATCGATGGTTGTTTTTCTGGCAAGATTTGCTGTTGGGGCTGTTGGTGACTGGCCTGGGGGTCGTTCACGGCTCCTCACCTCCGGCGTTCGCTGCTTATTCGCGCTGTGCCGGGCCCTGCAGTCACGGCAGCAGCTCTGCTGTGCAGGCCAGACGGCAGCGGGKCTGCGCCCCGGGCAGGATGGGGACGGGGACGGAGAGCATCTCGCAAACGTTTCCCCACCTTGGCTCCCCGYGGACGTCCAAGCAGGACCGCTCCAGCCTTTCCAAGCTACCTCCTAGAAATATAGAGTCAATAAATTCCTTAAAGTTCTTCTCAGCCTGGCAGTCAATATTTGAGATTAAATTAATATTTGAGGAATCACTTTGTCTTAGTGAGGTTTTAGATGACACTGAGCTCYGTTGCAGATGTTGTGACACATTTCTGCAGCTCAGACTGTTCTTCTGATGGAGATTTTGGGTGGGAAAAAAAAAAAGCCTGGTAGAGGTTAGATTTGGGATATCCAGGAGACCTTGGGGCAGCTACAGCCTTTAACACTGCTTGCTGCTCTGTGGACTCCCGGTCACACGATGAGCGAGTGACCTGGCCACCACCAGGCCACAGGACAGCTGCAGCTGCCTGCAGTCCGTGGTGCGAATGCAGCAGATCTCAGCTCTAGATCTTGTGGTGACACCTCGCAGTAAATGGTGTCTACAGGACAGGGGCTCCGAACACTGCCTGGGTTAAAATGGCCTCTGTAATTTTGGAGACAGCCCTCCTGGTAAGCGCGGGAGGGCCTGGCAGGAGCGTGGGCCTGAGAAACTCACTCTGTGATCGCAGTAATCCTGCAAGCACTAAATCCAGACCAAAAAAGCAAAACTAAAGCTTAAAATCATATGCAAGCTTAGGTGATAGGTGAACGGCAAATCTGCAAGCTTCATAATCAGGTTTAACGCAGAAAATACTTCATYGCTTCACTTAAATGGTGTTTTGCTAATTTTTTTTTTGGTTCTGCCAAAAGGTGGCAGCCTATATCTTGAGTTAAGGATTTGCAAAAACAATCAGTTGAGAGGTATCTAGTGTTGGAAATGTTGGCTTGGTGTGAGCAGTTCAGTGACCAAAGGCTACCGAAAAAAGACCGGTGCTGCAGACACTGGGTTCATAACAGAGCCCTCCAGCCTTTCAGCTAGAGCAACTGCCACCACCCAAGCTTTTTAGCGGGCTGAAAGTTAAAGMTAGCTCCAGCTAACTTGTCACGGGCATCCCATATGGCCAGTGGCTCCCTCCTTTGCCCTTGGCCAGCTGGGAACCGCCAGTGCCGTGGGGCTCYTCTCCCTGACGGGGACCTGGGGACCTGGCTTTCGTTGCACGGTCTCAGCATGGGGAGCAGGCCAGGCCGGGGTGCTGTGGGGAAGAAACCCAGCRCGCGCCAGGAAATGGTGGGAAGAGCTCGAAGGCTGGTTTCGCTCTGAGCAAACGCTGCTGCTAACTCTAGGGGAGAGAAACTATGAAGGAGATGGGGTGCTGGGCCGTTGGGTTTGGCCCACTGGCTGGAGACAGGTCTGAACGACATATTGCCCCAGACCAGAGCTCTTTGATTAACTGGCTCCGCAGCAGTGATGGGGCTGGGAGAAGGAGAGCACGGGAATGAAGGTTTCTGCTTGTTTGGGGGCATGCAGCCTCACTGGAATGGGCATTTCTTTGCTCCTTGAGGCACCTGTTTTGTAATGCAATTAATATAAAAAGCTTTATAACATACCGACATGCTGTAAATGGGCCATTTTCAGTTGTTTTGTATACACGAGCAACAGTTTGGTGCCTGCAAAAACACCACAGCAGTCCCCAGCCTGCCAGAGCCAGCTGGGCCCCCAAAGGCTCTGCGAGCCCCAGGTGGCAAAGGGCTGCTCTAGGTCTTGGCTAGACTAGGTACTGCAGTTCCAGGGTTTGCAAGGGGCGCTGCGAAGCGCCGACCCATTTGGGTATGCGTCGTGCCAGCYGCCGCTGGTGGATCTGCCCAGGAGCCCACTGTGAGCTGCACGCACTGTGACGACCACAGGTTTCTGGTTTCCACGTGTCGTAGCCTGCTGCAGGCGTGGTGCTGCTGGTAGCTGCCGCGGTGGCCCCGGCTCCCGGTGTGAAGCTGCGGCCCTTCTGGCAAATTCGCCACCGTGCCCAGGGGGCTGGCAGCAGMAGCCTTCGTGCACGCCGCCTCCCCGCTCACCCTGGCTTGATGAGGGACGGCCCCCGTGTCCCCCAGAGCCCCATGGCCTGTAGCGACCCACGAGGTGGATGGATGGTCCTGGAGCCTCTCAGGGACACGGGAATGTTCTGCTTTTAGGTGGGGTATGGGAAGGAAATGGTTGATTTTAGTATGAGGTGACCAACAGAAAGGTTTCTCTTGCCAAGTGTTTCTCAGCATTAGTCCTCAGGAAGCTTGGCAAGGGAGGTAAAGGACATGGGAGGGAGCGGTGATGTTTGAAGTCAGGCAGTGAGTCAGCCCCGCAGTCCCCCCTGCACTCCCGGGCCAAGCTCTCAGAGCTCAGCAAACATGGCAAAAAAGCATTAATGCCAAGTTCTTGCAAGCAAAATCTCCAGTTTCCCTCCCTGGGGCTTGCAGATGTCATTCATCAGTTCGGCTGTGCAGCCTCCTGCACTTCATCTTATTATCTCGGTGCCACCAGGGACGCAGGCAGCAAGGCAGGACAGAAACAAGCCATCACCGGCTCGCTGCTCCTTCGGGCACGCGGCCTCGGCAGCCTCCCGGCTGGGACAGGCTGCCGGGGAGGCAGTAGCGGGAGCTGCCCGCGGCCCCGAGCCGGCCGCACTGCGGATCCGCCGCTTCCCGGGGAGGCAGCCGCCGGGCAGGGACTGTCGCGCTGACTGGCGTCCTGCTGCGCTGACTGCGGGGCTGAGGACATGCGGTGCGCAGGATTTGGGCGCCTGTGCCCACTGGGCCGGGTTTGCCGGCCACCATCACCCCCTGCACCCCGGGACCTTGGGGGCTGGCAAATCGGGGACCCAGACCCCTYGTCTGAGCTCTGCTGCTCATCGCTTGGCTTCGTCCTTTCTGCCTGAGCTCACGTGGCTGGGTGAGGGTGGCAGGACGYGTGCAAGGTGCTCGGCACGGGCGAGCAGCAAAGTGTGGCCAGCTACAAGCACTTGTCACTATTTGCTCCCTGTGCCCATCGCAGCACCGCGTCTGCCGTAGCTACATWCCTGGCCAGGCTCTGGCTGGGCGCAGGGGTGGCCCGCTGAGCTCCTGGCACATACGACAGCTGCGGACGCCGCTTTGCAGCTTTCGGCACTTGGAAGCATGGCACTTCCAGAAGGCAGATCATCCCGGCGGTCTCATGATGGACTGGGTCACGTCCTGGAAATGCTTTGCATCTCTGTGGGTTATAGAGATTGGCTTTGACTGGCCTCTAGCCTCAGATAGCTCGTATCGCCCCTCGCCTAACTAGGATGCAGCCTCCAAGTAAACCAGCATCCACTGGGCGGTCCTAGAGCTGCATCCAAGTAAAACTTTTCTAGTGGAAGCAGAAACAAATGCTGACACTGC
Source organism: Rhea americana (assembly GCF_003343005.1). Classification (NCBI taxonomy): domain Eukaryota; kingdom Metazoa; phylum Chordata; class Aves; order Rheiformes; family Rheidae; genus Rhea; species Rhea americana. Next base: position 367,850 of record NW_028186528.1, on the reverse strand, counting down.
ATTATTCGTTCTGCTTTATCCTCCAGGTCGCTCGCCTCCCCTTGCATGAGCTAAACCAAGGCTGCTGACTTCCAGCAGCAGTATTATATTTTGAAAAAGCACTGGAGAACATGATCAAATAATCTCCAGCATTAGAACAGGTTGTCCCCAAAGGGCTTTTGTTATCTGGTCATATTTTGGAGAAACAGAGAAACTTCACTACAAACAGGAAAAAATATCTTTCATTTTGGCCACGTTACTGGTTACACAGCAGAGGGGAAACTGTGTCTGCTGCATGCAAAGATTTCATTGAACTTAGCAGACAAGTTAGAGACAACAAGACATCAGCAAAGAGTAAAAATTTAGCAGTGGGTTGCTTGCAGAGCTCCTTTAATTGACTCCCATGCCCTAATTTTACAAGCCACTAGCTGCGGGGCAAAAAGTAAGGCAAGCGGAGCCGCTGCAGCAGCCTTGCTGTACCGGGCAAAGGGCTCCGCAGTGGGGCCAGCCGCCGCCAGAGGAGAGCGTGGAGCTCTGGCCAGCCTCTGCAAAACAGGAGGACCACAGCTGGGCAGCCAAGGAGGACCAGGAGGACTTGGGTTTCCCTCGTGGAGGTGAAATCAGTGGGTTCAAACTCAGCCAGGCTTAAACCAGCATCCTTCTCCCCCTCCCCAGTCCTCAGGGCTCATTCAGTCCCCGTCTCAAGCTCTGGTTTGCACAGGGTCGGCAGGGACAGGCTGCAGGAAARGGGCTGTTCCTTCACTACCGAACGCCTCTTGGACACCTACCCCGCGCTGCAGGATGTGCTGTGAAGGGGCCTGGGCAAAGGCAATGCTGTCTGCCTGCAGAGACCCTCCCTGCCGCGCACCTGGCTGCCACGGGTGGMAATGCGGCCATGCAAACAGCTTCTCTGTCCCGGGGGGATGCGTCGCCTGGGAGCACCCCGAGTGAGACAGCCTTGTAGGCCAGATCTAGGTGTTTTCTGCTTTTAAAGGAATTAGTTTCAGTGGTTTAGCACCAATCCTGTAACACCCACGTCGGGGGAGCTGGTAGATGCTCCTTCTCTAAGCAGGACTATGATTCATCTGCACTACCAAAAATGGAGCACCTACAGAGCTCTGCAACAGGATGTGGTGTTTGCCACCACTAAGCAAGCTGTGATGGAGGCTCAGGACGGCAATGAGGTGAGTTCAAAACTGAAACCGGCCCTCTGTAGTTTTGCCTCAACTTCCTTTCTAACAAAGAGAAAGAAAATTCACCAGCGATTCATAGTCCTGCTGTCCCTCAGGCRCCGAGGCTGGCACCTGAACGCTTGCTGGGTACCCTGCAGATGGCCCAGCAGACTGGTGTCGTTACACGGGCAATTAAAACGAGTCACTGTCTGCCCAGAAAAGCACTGGCGTAAGTGGCTGTGGTGAAGGCACTAAGAAGGTGCGAGGAGTCTGGGCAGTCAGACAAGGATGCCCCAAACTGCCTCCTGCCACTCTGATTCATCAACGGCTGATGAACGCTGTTACATTTTAGTATCAGAGGATCAGGTAGGGCAGTGCTGAGAATTGGCACGTGAGCTCTGCCTGGGGCAGCCGCAATGCTGGCGCGGGACTGTGGCATGTGGCAGCGGGCTATAGGGCAGCTGAGAGCCACCAGCTCAGCCAGCACCATCTCGGCGTGCTGGTGCCGGGGAGGGTACTTTTCCTTTGGGAGCTTCTGGCTCAGCTCTGTCAGCCGGCAACTTGGCTAGCTGCATCGCAGATGCTTCTCTGGACAGAGCTAGCACAAGCTGTTCTCAGCTGGAGATGGTTCATCCACCGTCCACTAGGCTGAGCCCTCTTGCCCTGGGAGGTTTGTTCTCCTCCACACTCCCAGCGCACTGCAGGTACCCTTTCCTCCATACCAGCTAGCAAAGCACTAGCTCAAGGCAGGCTCCCTCTCACATTGCTACTTGCTTTTCCTCTTGTTCCACCAGGAAAATGGATAAAGGCTGAGTGCAGCAGCAGGAGCCTTGATTGATGCACCATCTGCTGTGATCCTGCCGGAGAGGACACCGGGGCAGTCCATGGGAAGGTGGYCGTGCTGCTGCAAACAGCGTGCTCCTTGCCCAGGCATCACTGATGTCAAGGGAAGCCTCTGATGGAAGGTGAGTGGCAGCAGGGCAGGCAGAAGGTAGCCAGATGGAGCAGTGCTGAAGCTGAAAAAGCAGAAATCTGCAGGGTTGTCAGGCCAGGCTGGGTTCTGCATTGCCGTGGGAACCACATGCTAAGCATGACCGCTTGAATGACATGGGGGATTTGCACTGAAGGGATGTCTTTGGTAGTGCAGATCTGTTTGCTTCCCCTTTGGGAGGAAAGCACTGACACAACAGAGTCCTAGAGATGTCTTTTGAAAGRCCACACAGGTATCTTAAACTCCTTACAGCCCTACATCCATGCCACAAGATACTGGTTGCCAAGCTGTGGTCCATGGGCCAGAGTGATGGGCAGTAGTTGAAGGAAATCTATCCTTTTGGTAAAGTTTTCCATTAACAGCAGAATGAGATGGTGAGGTGTGAAGATTGATAGTGGTTCCTGGTCCAAGGGCTTGGGGACTGCTGTGCAGACRCAGCAGGAACAGCCCTCTCTGGAGACAAATACTCCTGCTTAGACTTTTATTTCTGCATGTACTCTGTTTCCAGGAAGAATTGTCATTTCATGATCATGTTCTTAAGTTTCTTTGGCTCTGATTTCTATAGCTGCTGCCTTGACCAAGCAGCTCCTAATAAAATAGCCTGCCACAGCTTTAGGATGGCATCGTCCCAAGGAGGGCTTTGTTACATGGCAGATCCCTCTAAAGGGCTTTAGTTCACCCCCTGTCAAAGTAGGGCCACCTTCACAGTTGGATCAGGTGTTCTATTGCTCTGGTTCCCCATTATCCCCTTGCAATGCACTCAAGGCTCATACAAGTCCCAACCCCCTTGCTCTCCTCTCCCATAGAGGCTTGGATCAATCGCTACCAGAAGCAGCTGATGAGGTCCATCTCACCCCAGTTCCTGGAGGAGATCATCTGCTACCTGCGAAAGCTGGACCTCCTCACRGCAGAGGAGGCTGGCCGTGTACAGGAGGCAAGCTCTGTGCCRGAGCAGGTGAGGGCCGTGGTGGATGTCCTGGCTGGCAAGGGTAGCTACGCCTCACAGTCCCTGCAGACCTTCATCGAGACCACCAATTCCCAGCTCTACCTCCACATCACCATCTATGGTAGGCAGGCCATACCCGGGCCCGATGCAGGGTGTCCATGGGCGTGTTCCCTGGTTATGAGTGATCACCAGAGCACTCTTGAGATGTGCACACAGCCAGGTTGTGTTCAGCAGCTTGGTCAGGGTCAGGAGCCCTGCACGRCTGTTGGGGTTGTTCTAGAGCCTCCTCCAGCCTTGGCTGGGGGAGCACATGGCTGGGGAGGGGTGACAAGAGCTGCGTGCCAGGTCTGAGAGGCCTTCCTCCAGGCTTTCAGGGCACCTCTATGGCCAGAGCCCTGGCATTCATCARTGGCTACCCTAGGGACAATGGCTCATGCCCCTCACAGGCAGAGCAGACTGGTGGTCAAGGGCTAAGCCAGCATCTAGACTTGTGTGAGTCACAGGAGAAAAAGAGGCATCTCCAGGGGAATGTAGTACAGACACCTTACCTATCCTTGGAAGATGGCATGTCCCAGGGAATTTGCTTGGAGAATCTGACAGAATTGGGATGAATCCTCTACTACMACCTCAGCGCAGCAATGCCAATATCAGAGATGTAGCAGGACCTCAGGTGGGCCATGTACTCTCTGAGACTATTCTGCAACCTGGAAAGGAGGAGAAATCGAGGAGACCATCTCAGACATGCTAAACTGCAGCCTCCAAACTCAGGCCCCAGCTTGGAGACATCTTCTCTGGGCTCACTAACCAAAGACACCACCCCCAGCATCAGCTTCTGTCTCATCTCTGGTCTGTTTCATACTGCATTTCAATATAAGTATCTTTTTGGGGTTCTGCTTAATAAATTGCCACCTAGGTAGATAAATGCAACTTCCCTGCTGCTTTGAGTGGGAAAGATGGAATATTGCAATCAGGAAGGAGCTGCCTGGCTGGTAGTTGGGGAGTACAGGATAAACATCTTGCTGGCTGGGGCGTCACGCGTTCAGTTCTCACCGTGCTCCATGTCTGTCAGCCACCAGYGAGCTGATCCTTTACGAGACATCTTGCACTCTATTTAAAGCTGTAAATGACTGTTGTTAAGCTATTGCTGATTGCTGTCTGCATACTCAACACTGCACAAACACCAAGCAACATGCAGCCCCCATCCTGAGGGACTGACACATCACCAGAGCACAGAAAGCCCAGTGCAATCACAGCTCCTTTGAGAGCTGCAATCAGATATGTCAAAGTGGGTCTGGGAATGCTTTAGAGGAGTCTTTAATTCCCTCAAGGTGCAGATCTCACCAACGACCCTGTGCCTGCTGGGCTGGACACAGTTCCTGCACAGCTGGAGAGTGCAGCAGCTGGGTGGGGAACAGCAGGGTGACAGGARGAGGGGCGCAGGGCCTCCCTGACCCTGTCCACCACTGGCTGCTCTCCTTGTGTCCTCTTGCAAGGGAATGTTTTCCTGTTTTCCCTTCTGGTTGAAGGGAAGCCACATATCTGATCTGTGCCTTTCACAGTGCCATCCCCTGCCTGTTCATCCTTTGACCTTCAATGCAGGATTTAAATATATGATTTAAATGTACCATTGGGGAGCAGCAAGGGCCAGCTGCTCGCTGAGGGACAGGGAGCCAAGCTTGATGACACGGCTGGCAGGGCAGCAGGGGCCTCACTAGCCAGAGCCCAGTCCCAAAGTACCTGAGCAAGGTGAGCAGGACAGCCCCAGAGCTGGTAACCAGGTTCAACTAGGAGTCAACATCATCAGGTAAATCCGCAGGGATTTACAGGCAGGCACAAGGTCAGGCTGGGAGGTCAATCTGCAGGTCTGGATCAAGTCTGGTGARGGGGATCAGGGTCTGAGCCAGCCCAGTGATTGCCAGGAAAAGTGCATAGCGATGAGGCAGGTCTGAGGTCGTGCTGGGAAGACAGTCCACAGATGAGGGGCCAAATCAACAAGGTCCATAGCCAGGCACAGGCACAGCTGTGATGGAGCTGGAGACAGGTACACCTACAACATAGCCCAGGCAGAGACTAAAGGCCCAGTCCTGAGCTTAAATGGAGACCCTGAGCAGGGGCTGTTGGGGGAAGCCCCAGAGGAGGCTGGTCAGGGCCATTTAGGCTTAAAATGGCACTCAGGGCTCTAACATATACTTTCACACCTGGATGTTAGGGCTTCATGTGGTTTCCTCTCTTCAAAAGAATGGGAGAAAAGTAAAGCACTGTCTCTCATTTACATTCATGGCTATCATCCCTCTCCTGTCCCCCCCCCCCATTTTGTTTCTCTCTGCACAGAACCGATGGTGCAGAAGCATTTGGAGAGCCTCCAAAATTACTATGGGAATGGCTTGGAGATGGCCCCCCTGCAGCGACTCACAAACCTCCTGCTGGTGGAGGGCTTAACAGATATCCAGCAGAAGGAGCATGACATCCTGCAGATCGAAGTCACCAAAGGCCTAAGAAATGTATCCAAAAGCATCCCTTTAGAGAAGCTCTTCTTGCCTCTCTCCAAGGTCAGCATCCCCCCTCGGATCTCCATGACTGTAGGAGTGGCTGGGATTGGCAAAAGCACACTGGTGAAACTGTTTGTCTACACCTGGGCAAAGGGAGAGATCAACAGCGACATCATTTTTGTGCTGCCCCTCACCTTCCGGGAACTCAACACCTACGAGAAACTTTCTGCTGAGAGGCTCATCCGGTCAGCGTTCCCTCACATCACTGAACCAAACTGCATCTCTGCGGGAACCGCCAGGACACTGCTCATCCTGGATGGCTTGGATGAGTTTAAGACTCCCCTGGATTTTTCCAACACAGTAGTTTGCACTGATCCCAAGAAGGAGATTCAAGTGGACAATTTGATCACCAATATTATACGGGGCAACCTGCTACAGGAGGCTTCTGTCTGGGTCACTTCAAGGCCAACAGCAGCCAGCCAAATCCCTGGTGGGCTTGTTGACCGTATGACAGAAATAAGAGGTTTCAGAGCTGCAGAGATGAAAGACTTTTTGGACCAGATGTTCCTTGACAATAAAGACTTATCCAGTCAAGTCCTGCATCACATCAAGACTAAYAGATCTTTACACATCATGTGTACAGTTCCTGGCTTTTGCTGGATTTCTGGCTCTTCAATAGGTTACTATCTAAAAAATTGCACTGATCCATCCCAAGAAATGACAGTTGTCCCTAAGACCTTATCAGAAATMTATTCCTACTATTTTAAAATGGCTTTGAGCAGTGACTGGCCAGAAAAGCAGCGAGAGACTCTCAGGATAGAGCAAGCTGTGAACAACAGCAAGAAAATCATGGGTAACCTGGGCAGACTGGCTTTCTATGGCCTGCTCAAAAGGAAGTATGTGTTTTATGAACAGGACATAAAGGCATATGGCATAGACCTTTCCTTGCTGCAGAGCAGCTTGTGCAGTAGACTGTTGCTCAAAGAAGAGACACAGTCTTTCACAGCCTATTATTTCTCCCACTTGACCATTCAGGAGTTTTTAGCRGCCATTTACTATTACACTGCTGCCAAGCGGGCAATATTTGACCTCTTCACGGAGAGTGGCATGTCCTGGCCCAAGCTGGGTTTCCTCAGTCACTTCAAGAGCGCTGTTCAGAGGTCCCTGCAGGCAGAGGATGGGCAGCTTGATATCTTTGTGCGTTTTCTCTCTGGGCTTCTCTCCCCACAGGTGAACAAGCTGCTCTCTGGATGGCTCCTGGTGAAGGACGAGCACAACAACTTCAGGAGCCAAGCAATCACCTTTCTCCAGGGCTGCCTGAACACAGACTATGTTATCTCCTCAAGGACAGTAAACATCATGCAGTGCCTGTATGAAATTCAACACATGGAGATCGCTAAGACTGTGGAAGAAGCCATGAAGAATGAGAGTTTGTCTGGGATGCTAACACCAGTGAACTGCTCTGCCCTGGCCTATCTCCTGCAGGTCTCTGATGTCTGCATGGAGGAGACAAACCTCTCCAACTGCCTCACTTACAACATCTGCAAGAGCCTGCTCTCCCAGCTCCTCTTCTGCCACAATCTCAGGTAAGTCGCCATGGGATTGCAGAAGGAGAAGCAAGCAGGGACACTGGACTGCTCCCATTTTTCTGTGCTCTGTCACTCAAAATCCCAGGTGTCTATGGAACATGTAGGTCCACCAGTGCTGTGGATCAGCAGGCAGATCTGCCCCAAGGGCTGAATTTCTGCCCTGAGGACTTCTTGCTTCTGTTCTGTGTTGCTCTCCAGGCTGGACAACAACCAGTTTAAGGACAATGTGATGGAGCTGCTGGGCAGCATGCTGAGTGTGAAAGACTGTCAGATCCAGAAGCTCAGGTATGATCCAGCCCAGATGGAGCCATTCCTGTGGGGAGCAGCTAAGGGGAATGCACAGAATGAAGGCAGGGAGTGACCTAAGAAACCAGGGTGAGGGGCCCCCCGAAGTGGCTTTCTCACTGATCCGCAGGGTGCCAGGCCACATGGACAGCTCCATGTGGAGSGCTCTCGTGCCCAGGCTCTGTGCTGGAGCTGCTTTTACCCCATCTTTGGGAAAGCGCTTGCTCGTGGTAGCTGAGCAGGCTGTCTTGCCTAGTTTCTCAGACATCTGCTTCCAGCAGCCCTCTTATTTACCTCCTGCGCAGACTATCATTCATCCAAGGCCCTGACTGGTGCCACACACCTTGGTTATTTTTAGCCAGATTCCTGCCCCTTTGCCWTTCCTGAACCTATGATTTGGACAGCAAGACACATATTGCTTGTCCTGAGAATTTGCTTCCCAGGGTCCTGGCTGTKTGCTAGACACGTGAGGCTAAGTAAGGATTAGAGTGACTGATGTGTGGCAGGGATGGGCACATGGGGAGACATCCAGCCCCAAGCAGCCAGATCCCCTCTTTCCCTGTGTCCCTTCCCTTCCTACCTCTGGCTGYGCATGCCAGCACAGATCTGTGCTCTGTGGTCTGCCAGGAGAGCAGGCAGGAACAAGAGAGCCTCAGTGCAGAGGCTGGGGGAGTCACAGCACTGRGTGAATTCAAAGCCTAGAAACTCCTCTTCCACTCTGTCCTTGCAATCCCCTGCCTGGTGTTCACCCCAAGAAGGCAGGCCTCTAAGCATCACCAAYTTTGCAAAACATGGGGGAGTCACAGTGTCACCAAACAAACACTCCCCACCGCTCTTCTCTGGGTGCCCTCTGGTGTGCCTCTTCCAGCTACGTCCTTGGCCTCAGCACAGCCAGCAGGGCTTGCAGACACAGCAGGGCCTGTGAGAGCCTTTTTCTCTCCCAAAAGACATCTGATTTCTTTTTTCTGGGCAGCTTGGCAGAAAACCAGATCAGCAATAAGGGAGCCAAAGCACTGGCTAGGTCGCTGATGGTCAACAGGAGCCTGATAGCACTGGAGTAAGTTACCCTGTTTCTAGCTTACGCTGTGCAATCCTCGCCAGGGTCGGGGGCACTTCAGCTATTCCCATGGCCAAAGCAGAGCCAGATCTCATCTGACCTGGCCTCTCCTCTGAGCTGAGGGTGGCCTTCAGCCCCCCAAGCTGCACTGCTAAACAGGMAAATATAACTCTTGTGAGCTGCTGGCACATTGCCCCACCAGAGCAGTACCCGCTCGGCCTCAGTGTCTACTGCCTGTAGTTGGCTGTGTGGAGTGAGGGTCATCTGATTCCCCCAAACACCAACTCAGCAAAATGGCCAAACCCAGTGGGGAAGGACTTGGTGACAGCAATGCTCTGGGCACCTCTGAGAGGAGCATGCCATGCTGTCAGGTGCCCCTGAGAGCAGGCAGTGCAGCTCTGGCGTCCGCCTGGCAAACGCGGGGTACTGAAAACCCTGCTTACGGGGCTGAGGAGAACGTGGGTGCCAGGCAGCCTGCTGGGAAATCTGGGTGAGTGTGCTTGCAGATGGGCTTAGGGGTCTGGGAGCACCACCCGACCTCCACCGCCATAGCTCCTACCACAGGGGGAAGGTGCCAGTGAGCTCGCTGCAGCGGATTCTGCCCACCGCAGTTCTACCATGTGGGTTTGTTAAGAAATACCAAACCAACAGCAATTATTGTCACTAGTGGTGCTGAATGTGGCACCAAATGCCCCTTTCCTGGGCTAAGCAAATAGGAGTGAGGTAGACCTACCCCACCTCTCCTGTTTCCTGGCTGCATCTCTCTGTGGCATCTCATCCCACCCATATATGGACCACCTGGGGGACACAGGGACATCCACAGAGGYACTATGGCTGAAGAGCGTGGTGGGCCCAAGATCGGCTCCTGTGGAGGCATTTGGCCTGAACCAGCCACATCTCACTTGTAGACTCACGGTCGGAGAGCCAGCCCCTGCCCAGGYGGGTGGCTGCTGCTCTTGGTTTGCTAACCTTGGCCTTTCTGCCTGTCTCTCCCCCRCCTCGGCCCAGCCTGCGAAGCAACTCCATCGGCTCCAAAGGAGCAAAAGCACTGGCTGAAGCACTGAAAAAAAACCAAGTCCTGCTCTTCCTAAAGTAAGTCTCCCACTTTCAACTTCCACAGCACTTCTGGGAACAGATTCYCAGGGCAAGCCTCCCTGCAGCCATCCCTTATCCTGTCCAGCTTTTCCTCCCCTCATAGGCCGGGGTCTGAGGCCCAGGGAAGTAAGCATGAGTGCAGCAGGCACAGAAACRGTGCTCCTGCTTCTGGGTTTCAAACATCTCTGCTTTGGGCAATTCTGGGCTGCACAGCAGAGACCTAGCTCCCTGGGGCAGCTCCGGCCTCCAGCTTCAGCGGGCACAGAGCCGTGGCAGTCCCTGTGCTGGGCTCTCAGGGTGYTGGCGGTCTGGTGGGTGGTGAAGCAAGGGAGGCTGAGAGGTCTGACTTTCCATGAGCTGGAATCATCACCTCCATTGCTTCTGGCCAAGTATTTTATTTGGCCCCCAAATGACACCGAAGAGTCTAAGGGTTTTGTTGTAATTGCTGATTCAGGTTTTCTCCATTAAGACAGCTCATTTAAGTCAACATGGAATTTGAAATGTTTGACTGACACAAGTCTACCTTCTTAAATGAAAAAAACACTTCTGGCCAAGCAAGCTCCGAGGAGGAAAATAGTGTGGGACAGGAGGGAGGAAGAGCCCTGAGCAGAGATGTTTAGGACCTAGCCACCCTTGTTATGCCAGGGACTGCAGCAAAGGAGCTAAGAGATGGATGGGGCACGCAAGTGCMGAGGCAGGGGGCTCCTGCTCCGCATGTCTGTCTAGATGCGAGGGGCTATGGGGCGAGCAGTAGTTGCTGCCTTTCCACCCAGCTGCAGCAGAAGCTAGGCATCGCTCTGCTCCTCTCTTTCCTTGCAGCCTGCAGAACAACGTGATAAAGGAGGAAGGCGCCATGTTCCTGGCCGAGGCCCTTTTAACCAACCACAGGCTAACAACCTTGCAGTAAGTGATTGGGACCTGGTGTTCCTCTTGCTCCCTGCTCCTGCCAACCACCTGGCAGACCATGAGCTGGCTCAGCGGTGGCCCAGCTTGGCTGCATCCTTGTGGCCAGCTGGCTGCGCAGCGAGCAGCAGAGCCTGACCTTTCCCATAGTTCTCCTTTCTTCAGTTCTCCTGAACTTGGAGAGCCAGCAAACCCACCTTACCTTCTCCATGACACCTTTCATGGCAAAGACCTCCCAGAACTTTAGAGACAGTCAAAAATGTACAGAGTGATCCCTTGGGTACCTATTTCCCAGCCTGAAACATCCTCAGGGTGTACACAGGGTGAAAGGGCACTGCCAAAGCTAAGGAGCAGTCTAAAGAAGACGAAGAGGTGCAAGTGCCAGCCCAATGGAGATGTACCTTGAGTTGGCTGATGTTCATGGGTGACTTCCTCTCCTCTGCAGCCTACAGAAAAACTCCATCGGAGCCCACGGTGCAAGGAAGATTGCAGAGGCACTGAAGCAGAACTGCAGCCTCAAGGAACTGATGTAAGAGTCAGCAGAGGCAGTATGAATAGCTGTAATAGGCCGAGGGATGGTGATGCCAGCACTTAGCTCCCCTAGTACCTGTGGTCATGAGCTACAGGCAGGGATCTAACCATCTGCAATGCCACTAGGCCTCAGGGCTAGAGGAGAGTCCCTGGCTGGCTTTTCTTACTGATACAGCCACAGTGTGTGATGCTGGGGGCAGAGGGACCACTGGAAAGGCTGACTGTGCAAGATGGGGAGTCACAGACTTACTGCAAACACACCTGCGAAGGTATCTGGGAAGCTTCCCACAGCAGAGCAGGGCTGAGCCCAGGGCACAGCCAGGATCCCCCTCTTCACCTGCCAAGGATGAACTTGGTCCTCTGYGGGAAACAGGAGCCACTGGTTGTGCTGGCTGTTTCCCAGGTGCTGTGACTGCAGCATTAGCCCCTYTGCAAGGGCAATGTTCAAAGGCGATGGTGTCCATTCCCAGCTTGTATCAGCTCTTGTTGCCGTCCATCAGCCTGTCCTGCTGCAAACGTGGGGATGCTCTTGATGTAGCTAAGAGGAAGGGTCTCTGTGGACACCCTGGGGGATGCTACCCCTAATGAAGGCMATGTCCGCCCAAGCAGCACAGGGCAGGGTGCCGGGCCAGTCATACTGCCTTTCTCTGCAGTCAGGCCGTGCCTCAGGACTGTGGGAAGGATGCTGAAGATGACTTTTTTGCTAGCAGATGCTTGCTTGGCCTCAGAAAGGGAAGGCCAGCAAAGCTGGTCAAGTGCTGCTAGAGCATGGGGAGATCGGGAGCCCCACTTTGCTGGCGGTGGTTGCAACGCAGCTGCGGCTGCTGGTAACGCACCTTCCCRTTGTGTCGTAGACTCTCCAGCAACTCTATAGGAGATAACGGCTCGGTCGCCTTGGCTGAAGCTCTGAAGGTGAATCACAGTCTGCAAAGCCTCGAGTAAGTCCTTGGCACTCACTAAGACAGCTGCTGGAGATCTTACTGCCCCGCTGGTGGATTCTGGCCCTGGCTCACTCRCATGCAGCTGGATGCAGCTCAAACCCTCCTAGAGCTGCCACGTTTCCCGTTGTTGTCCGCCCTCCTCAGTCGTGTCTCTGGGGAGTCAGGCCAGGGGAAGATGYGTGAAGGGGAAGGCCGGGGGAGCCTTGGGGACGTTCCTCCTGGGGTCTTCATGAAGCTGCCTGCCTGGCACACGGCAGTGAGTTCCTGCATGTCTYGTGGTAGGGTTTCTAGCATTGTGAATATCTTGAGAGTGGGAATGTTAATTAAAACCACTTTGCTCTCAGCTGAGGAGGTTTGGTAACTTGCAGATTCATGTCCTGCTTCCCCTCTGCTCATCCATAYAGATCCCAGTCCAGTCTCCTCACTCCAGCAACACCTCCCATCCCTTYCTGGATCCCTCCCACGCCCTCAGTTGCCCCTTCTAACATCCCCAGATCCTCTCYGTGTCTCCCTGTCTCAGTTTGCTGGCCAGGCACGAGGCCACGCGTGTTCTGTGGAGGCTGGAGTGCCGTGCAGAGAGCTGGAACAGCTGAAAGTAATGTAGGGAACAGCCAAGCTGGCCCTTCCTTCACCACTGAGGGCATTAAAGGAATTAATCTTCAACCCAGGTGGTGATTTTTTTTCCTGCTTTTGAAGGATACTATTAGTTCGAGGCCTTTTCCCTCAAATGCAATTAGAATCGACTAACAAGGTCAGAAAACAGTGAGGTGGAGCTGGCAGAGAGTCAGGGAAATGGTGCAGGCTTCACCTTCAGAAACGCCAGGCAGTGAGGACTGCTCTTCCCACGCAGCCACAGCAGAGGGCAGGTGGCCACAGGAAGACAAGCTGCTCTGCCCTGGGCTCTTTGCAGGGCTGCACTGTCATCCAGCCCTGGCGCGGGCTCTCCGCAGCCTGACAAGGACCCGGAGACCACTGAGCGGGCAGCTGCAGTGCGGGCTGCCTGGGGACAAGGCTCTCTCGAAAAGCCGGCAAGCCCGATCGCTTCTGCTCARCGGGGCCTCGCGGGGGCTAGCAGAAAGGCTGTCCTGCTGTGACGAGATGCTGCTCCTGGCCTGCCTGCTCCTGCCAGGCTCCAGCCTTGCCCCACAGCCCTTGCTGGGTTCCTCCTGCTCTTTCTACTTTGTTTGTTCCTTCTACCTTGCAAGATCACAGGGTCCTCCCCTGCCTCCCTGCGCCTGGGCTCCCAGCGAAATAGGCACTTTTCATCCCAAACACAACCTAGTGATGCCCAGAGTGGCCCATCCTAATGCTCTCCTGTGTCACGTGTGCTAGTCTCCAGAGCAATTCGATCAGCAACGCTGGGGTCACCGCACTGACAGCGGCTCTCTGCTCCAACAAGGGACTCATCACCCTCAAGTAAGTGACAGCATTTCTGGCCACCCTGTGCGAAAGCGCTGCCACCATGGCTAACGTGGCTTGCACAGTAGCGGTCCCTGCCATTACACRGGCCACAGCAGCCCGCTTGGCACTCTGGGCTTGTGTCTGTTTGCTTCCAAAAGGGCTCTCAAATCCTGAAAGCAGCCTCCGTCCCTCATACAGCTGACAGTCTCTTCTCGCTGCTAATTTTCTCCCCTTGAGACAAGTATCAGTTCAGCTGTATCTAGCAATGAAACAACTATAGCAGGGAAGGTAGACTGGGAAAAAAAAAACCCGAAGGTTTTCAGATGTGTAGGATGTACAGTTGAAACCTATCTGCTCTGAGGAGCAGATAGTAGCTGGACACAGTGCCTGTTTGTGTCCAGTCTAACCTCACTGGCTCACAGGCCAGCCCACCTCGACAGCTGCTTGGACAAGTGAGCTCGCTAGTTTTAGGCCATTTCTTATGAGAGAAATCACCACAGAGGTATTTAACTCTCTACTTTCAACAGGGCAGTCAAAACTCTTGAACAAAGTTATTACATGTAGCCTCACATCCCAAGATCATGCTTGTCCTCTTCTAGAAAAAGATGGAAAAAGCAGCAGTTTCTGTTTGCTGGCAGCACATGTTTCCCTGGAGATGGATATGCGGGGAATGGAGATGCAGAAGCTGATGGAGATGCAAGTTGGAAAGATTGTCACTGAAATAAATGGTTACAGCCCCGGAGAGGAGGGCAAGGGGCCTTGGCCCTTCTCTCCAACCCTGAGGCCAATTTCTCTCCTGTTTTTTCTAGCCTGCGGGAGAACTCCATCAGCAAAGAGGGGGGGCCTGCCATCGCCCGAGCTCTGCGGACCAACAGCACCCTCAGGAAGCTGGAGTAAGTCTGTGCCCAGGAGGGCACTCACACTGCTGCACCATGTCACTGAAGCTGTATTTAACTTGCAACCTCTGTCCTTTGCCTCTAGCTTAGCAGCAAACCTGTTGCATGATGAAGGTGGCAAGGCCATTGCTTTAGCGATGAAAGAGAACCGGGCGCTCACGTCCCTCCAGTGAGTTTCCCCTTGGACCTGGTTTGTTTCTGATGCTTGATTTTWAAGCCTGCAAACAGCTTCCCTAAATTGTCCTCCCATGGGATCTGCATGGTGCCATCCAGGCTGGGCCCATGGGGCTTGGCWATCGCTCGCCTAGCAGGGCCTTGCCAAAGGTACTGGGCAAATGGGGGCATCTGGAGCCTCTACCACTTTGGAGGTGACAGGTAGACGGGAGCTGAGCTCGCTGGCTCCTGGTGCTGAGCCTGGAGGGATCAAGGAGTGCTCACATCATGCAGCCCAGAGCTTCATGTCTCATTCTCTTTTTGCAGCTTGCAGTGGAATTTCATTCAGGCAAAAGCTGCCACGGCCCTGGCACAAGCACTACAGTCCAACAGCAGCCTGGCCAGCCTCGAGTAAGTAGGCAGAGGATGCAACTTAAACCCTTCTAGGGCTGTCAGGTCTCCCATAGCTGCCTGCTCTCCTCAGTCACATCTCTGGCACTGGGCCAGCGGAGGATGTGTGAAAAGCTGACATAGAGCTTGCATGTCCTAGCTTGCAGGAGAATGCCATCGGCGACGAAGGAATGGCTGCTCTGTCTGCCGCACTCAAGGTCAATACAACCCTGGCAGATCTCCAGTGAGTGTTTGGGCTGTGGTGGGGGTCCTGGCATTGTGTGCTGGCCTACTCAGGACAAGCACTGAAGGGTCTCTGTTCTCTTGCAGCCTTCAGGTGGCTTCAGTTGGCACAGTTGGGGCCCAAGCCTTGGCAGAAGCCTTGATGGTAAACAACAGCCTGCAGATCCTGGAGTAAGTGCTTGGTGGGGCCCCCGAGTCCCTGTTACTGTGACAATGCTCCCTATGGGCCTCCAAGATCCCACCCATCAGCTCAGCACTGCTGCTACCCACCACAGTGTCCTACCTGGACTGTGGGCAGTGTGACTGCAGCTTGCCTGGCTATCTGCTTGCTGGCACAGGGCTGCCTCTCCCACCTTCTCCTCTTGTCCGCTGACAGCGCAGGGCCCAGCTGAGCTGTGGATCATCCTGGGTTGCCTGTCTCACGTGTCTTTCCTCATAGCTTGCCTTCCTTTGCAGCTTGAGGGGAAACTCCATCGGTGTGGTGGGGGCCAAAGCGATGGCCAATGCACTGAAGGTCAACCGCAGCCTCCGCAGGCTCAAGTAAGTATCCTGTTCCCCAGAGCAAGACTGAGAAATAAGGAGTATTTCCAGACTTCCTGGAAGGGGGACAGCAAGACCATGGGTTTCATTGTGGCAAATCACTGGACTGACAGCATGTCCCTTGCACCCATGTATGCACGTATTTATGCACATACACATGTGTATGTACACACGTGTTCACTTGCACACCTGGACACGTACAGTTGCACACACGTAAAACCAAGCCAGCACCCCCATGACTGCTGAGGGAGTTCCTTCCCTGTGGCCATGTCTCTGCAGTCAGTACTTTCTGACCTTGTTGCCTCCCTGCAGCCTGCAGGAGAACTCCCTGGGCATGGATGGAGCCATCTGCATTGCCACCGCTCTGAAGGGAAACCATGGCCTCACGTATGTGAAGTAAGTAACCACTGAGTGCTAAAATCGATGGTAAGGCAGGGGGGAAGAAGGTCTCAAGGATGGTCAGGGGAACACGCGTGACCTTCCCCACTGTTGGTAATGCCGCACTCCCAGCTCTTACAGGGACCTCCCCAGAAGGGTGATCTCCTTTTACTTGACAGTCAGCATCCACACACAACTCTAGGCCCCATCACTTCTCCCTGGAGGGCCAGTGACATYTCTGGGGCAAAGAACCATCTCAAAAGGCAAGCATCCTCCAAAATACTATAGGGTTAGCCCTTCCAGCTCCCAGAGACTTGCTGTCATCTCTTACCTGCTGCCTCCAGGGTCTCAAATCCAGAGTCCTCCATGACCAAGGTCCCAGCAAGAGCTCCAGGCTGGCATGGGAAGGGTGCAGACAATGTTCCCCCAAAGCTGGGGAGCTTCTCCTGTACCCCCTCAGGATCCTGCTCTCCCCTRTGACCAAGCCTAAACTCCTCCTCTCTTCTGCTCCCTCTTCCTCTCCTCTCCCAGCCTGCAGGGGAACCGCATTGGCCAGTCGGGAGCTAAGATGATCTCCGATGCTATCCGAACAAACTCACCTGACTGTGTTGTAGAAGTGTGAGATTGGCTGGACGCAGCAAGGATGTGGCCTAGTGGGGCAGGAAGGTGTCCCTTCAGCCAGCAGGCCCACGTAACGAGCTACTTGGCCCTCCACTCCTGTCTGACAGAGGAGAGCTGTGAAAAGGAGAGCCTCTGAGCTCTCTGGCATGGCCCAGGAGGAGGGGCTCACAGCAGCAGGTGCTGGGGTCTGGGGCATCTGGATCAGCAGCACAGAAGGATCAAGACTTGCTCCTGTTAGAAACTGGGGATTTTGCAACCTTACTCCTGTTCATCTAGGTTGTAGGGGAGATTTAAGGCTATAGGAAGGGCAAGGTGATGGGAGGAGAGGTAGAGAGCCCATAAGCTGGGTTCCTCTCACATATGTGGACAGAAACCGACCCGACCATCTGCAGTAGCAACMCCCTCTTGGGATGTCTCCAATGCCAAGGTATGCAGCACTGTGCTCAGAGCCTGCCCCAGGTTTGGTGCATCATGACTGCTCAGGAGCAATGCTCTCTTGCCAGACTAAGTTTGCAGRAAAATGTCGCAGTGCCCAGAACTCTGCCCACAGAGCCAGCTCTCCTCCATTTAGTTCATGATGGCTAGGGATCCCAGAAGAACTGGACGAAGCACTTCTCACCTGACTAAATAGTCCTAAGTCCTGCAGGCTTCCAGGGTACTTTGGTCACTGATGTCCCAGAGAAATACCAGAGGTTTGTTGTTTCCTTGCTCAGATCAGACAGTGTGGTGCTTTGGACCTGGACACTTCAGAGCGAGAGCTGCTTCCTGCACAACTGTAGGGTCTGAGTCAGCAAGTACAACCTGTGGTGTTTGTCTTGCCCTCACTAGCAGATTGGTTTTGGCTGAGCGTGACAGAAGTGTTCAGTAGTGCTGCTCTTTGTCAAAGCCTCTTGGAAGAGATATGAATCCCAGAGAGTGGAGTGATCTAGAAAGAGCATGGGAAATAAGGAGGAGGAGCAGGAGGGTGCTTGCGGGAGGAAGAACACTGCACAACGATGGGCCATCTGTAGCAGATGTGGCTAGATGCTACACCTGGGAGCACATTATCAAAAAGTTCTGCTGCTCAAATTTAGGCTGGACTTCTTGGGTCTTCTGCTGTTGCCATCAGTGACACTGACCTTCAGACATGCCTTCCCAATGCCCCAGCTGCAGAGCAGGTCCTCCCCCAGCAGATCACCTTTTGGGCAGGTGGCTGCTGAAAGGAGAGGTGCTAGGTGATGTCTTTGTGTGCACGCTGAGATTCAGTAATTCCCCAGAAGGTGCTGGGTTTACAGATGGACCAGTTACCAAACTGTGCAACCTCCAGAACCCTCCTGCAGTTACTGCCCCCTATCCTCTACTCTGCTCCAGCCGGAGTCCAACATGCTGCTACTGCATTCAGTCCATTAAGTGACTGCTTCAAGGACCTCTGTGGCCTGATCCTGGAGAAATGCTGGGGTGACCTATGTCATTATGTTCATACTTGGAAATAAAGTGGTTTCCTAGTGGAAAAGTTGCCTTGTGCTGCCTTCCTCTCATTTGTGGAACATCATATGCGACATTGAGGGGGAACTGTCAGGCCCAAGCTCCGCTGCCCGGAGAGGAGATCCCATGCCATCTGTACTAGTGTGGCAAAAAGGTTCGTGGCTCATCCTGCCTCTTGCCGGGGTCAAGCAGTATAGGTGGTATAGCAACCAGCCTCCAAGCAAGCCACGGAGGACCCAGCTTGTAAAGGAAGGGTTCAGAGGCCTGGTCAGCGCTGAAGTTCTTGCACATAGGAATGAGTTCCTGCTCCTTTTCTGACTAAAATCAGCGGTCGTTTCCAACAGTGTCCGTCTAGTAGTAGCGGCCAGAAGGCAATCCCAGCTGGCGTATGCAGAAGTACATGTTTTTTGCAGGTTAGAGAATGGAGAAAAAAGCTGGTTCTGGTTGAAAGGAGCACTCAGTCACATTTTGGAAACAAGTGGCTTTGGCAGGATGCACAGCTCAAGGCACCAACTCTTGTTTGAGCTTTGGAACGAGCCCCTGRAATTGTTAAACCTCCTTCACTTTCCTACAACTAACTTCTAGCTTAGCATCTGCAAGCCTCAGAAAAAACAATACTTCATACACACACTAYTGAGATGTTAGCTATGGGGAAACTAGCTCTTCAGGCTGTAGTTAGGAACAGGCATCTTGGCTTTTTATCTGTTTTCTTCCTGGGGAACCTGGTATGTGCAGTGATTCCCAGCACATACCCTAAAGGGAACCTGCCACACACACAGACTGTGCTGAAATGGAGCTGGCTGTACTCAGCACTGTACCTAGCTCAGGAGGGGAGCAGCCCAAGGCCATGGTCCCTGGGAAGGCATTATGCTGGGATAAACCAGGACCAAACCTGAAAGGAACGCGTAGTCCCGAAGTAGCGAGCCAGGCTGACTCCAAGTCTGTTGGTATAGCCCACAGTCAGGATTGTCCCTCTGTCTCCACTGTGGCAGCTTGCTGAAATTCTAGGATTTCACCTCACAACTCTGATCCTGCTGCTTGAGAACCCTCTAATGCAAACAAAGAACAACTGTGGGAACGACCACTGTCCTGAAGAAGGCTTGGTCAACTAACAGGCACGGAATAAGCATCAGCCCAGGATGGGAGGCACATTTTCTCCTCTGCCTCCTCAAGAAGCAGATGGCATTTGCCAAACAGAGCGCATCCAAAGCCTTTTTTCCCAGACAAGGGGAACATGAGTTAGGGGCTGGCTCTCAATCTCCAACAGGACATAGTGATGCAGAGTGATTTAAGTCCTCCCTCTTTCACCATTATTTCCAAGCAGATGGAGTGGCTCAGGGCCAGCCCTGCCCAAAGCCTGTGCATAACCCACAGCTATCACCCACAGGAGATTACTTGGAATATCAACAGGAGACAGATATCAACAATCCTGAGCTGGCTCCCATGCCCTGGAACTCTAGAAAATGCCTCTGAAGTGAGATGCAAAATGACAATTAACTATACGGGGTGGAACATGGTGTCAGCCTAGTCAGCTCAAACCTGTATAACTGTGTCCATTTCAGTGCATCACTGCACCACATACATCCCCCTGTTACTGCAAAAACATTGTGATTTATTTACCTGTTAACTCTTGTCCCATCCTGACATGACATTCCAAGTTCTGAGCTCTGCTGATGAGGAACTGCCTGAAGTGTGAAAATTCCATCTTTAGGGTCAGAGACATGAACAGATGAAAAAGCTCTTGGTTTTTCAAGTTATTCATGTACAATTCTTTCTTCAGCACAATAATGGAGGGGTTGGACCTGACACTAGATTTCAGGTGGAGGGAGAGCAAAGTACTTTGCTGAYGTAGAAAAAGGGACGGGCAGGAGAACAGCCTGGGCTCGTCTGCCTTGATGAACACACACTGAAGTGAACTCTTCTAATCAAACACTGATTTCTGCTCCTGTGAAGATAAATTATGATACTACAGCAGAACTAAAAGAGGCAATACACTAGAAAAACTCCAGCTTTTTGATCGCTGATAACATCAGTCCAATCTACTGAACCTTTCTGTACACCAAGTTCTTCTGTGAGCAGCAGACTAAAGCCTGGTTACCTATAAATTTGTGCTAAAGTCCCAATGCCACCACAACCCTACAGTAATCTCCAGCTTCTACCGTATTGTTTATGATTTTCTGGCCCTTGCACACACTCTCTCTTATTCTTCATCAGGGTAACTGAACATCTCCTTGAAATATTCTTGTAACGTCCCTCTCCCTCTCTGCCATTAGTGCAGATGGTGACATGCTGTAGCTGGTACCAAGTTATTGTGACCTGAATGGCTCGTTGTGCACATATACTGATGGGTCAGCCACTGGCTCCACAGAGCAGACAACTGCTAAGCTAAGCTAACAGCCTTACATATGGGAAAGGAGCACAAATTTGTTTTTTTCCTGTGTACTTGGCACATGTATTTTTTTTTTCCAAAATGTGCAGGAATTTAGTATCTGGAGACCTTTATTACTCTTAGCTGAAACTGGCCAGGTGTCCAAAAGTTCTTTCGGGGGTGAGGGGTGAGTGTGGAGGAGGGGGATTGATACAGACAAATGCACACTTTATCTTGTTTGTATAAGAAACTAAGGGAGAAAATGGTGTATAAATAAATATGGAAAATACACTTATTCATGACACAAGGAGGAAAAAACATAAACAGAAAATGCAACAAGGGAGCTATTGAAAGAAGCATTTCGTACCTGWCAACTTCTTCAGATTTATGGATTTCGACATTTATTCTCCTGGGTTCCCATGGACAAAAATGAAGACAGGCATGCATAAAAACAAAGAGGAGCAATGGTAGCTAAACTTCTGGCCTTTTTAAGTGCCTAAAGCTCAGCCCAACCCAGAAGTACCAATATAATTAAAGGGCTGATTTTGTATGGATTTAATTACAATGCAGTCCTGAATGGCTGCTCTCAGGACATTCAAGTATGGCCCATTTCMGTTTAGTCTAGGAACACTTCCCATTGACACTGTTGAAATACTGAGAGATACTGCACTGAAGGTAGTATTTGAGAACCCCTTCACTAGTTCCCCTGCTTTAACTTTACTCCTTTAGTCCAGCTGGTGCTGCTCTTTGTGGAGACAAGCCCTTGATTTAGTAAGGGATATGTTTAGGATAAATARATTTAAGCCAGATTTAAAATCAATTTAAATGTGCTTCCAAAGCGGCTTTCCATCCAGATTTACTAAGCCAACAAGTCTGTTTGGACATTGTGAAATGCTGGGAAATTAAGCACACTGCTCACTGGAGTGCAACTTTTGGCACCGTCGTGCATGAGGACCTGTTCTAAGGCAATTATGGAAATAAAAGCATTCCACATTACTGTGATTCTAATTATGGATAAACTGCTCATACTTTGAGAGTCACAAGATTAGCAATCCAAGTTTAATTTTCAAGTTTAATGAACATTATATACCAACTCCTGGCAAGCACTTTTCAGATGGCAGGCTATTAGCTCCTGACCTGCACACTGTCCAAAGTTTGCATTTCAAGATGTCTCCTGGTCCTGCTACTGAAGCGTCAGAAGTCATTATCACTTTCCACTAGTGGCTCTGGCTTCCTTGCTCGGCGACTGGATTTGCTAGGGGAGATTTCCACGCTGTCATCTTCCACATCTTCATCATCATCATCATCATCCTCATCCAGGTCAATTTCACTGTCCTCTGAGTCCTCCTGCAGGAGAGAACGCACAGATTCACAGCCAGTTCGGTTCTCAGAGCGACAAGTTACCAGCAAACAAAGCTCATCATTCTTCAGGCATCTCTACCAGCTCAGAAGTAGAGGATGCTGCTTCTGGCTGACATTAAGTTACCTCCTCTCCTGCACATGGTATTATCACATTCTTGAGGGCTGAGGGGAAGGCACCTCCTACCTGGAATGGCAGGAATCTAGTTTTGGACCTCCTTCAGCAGGCAGTAACAGATTCTGCAAAAGGCTTTGCTCCAGCTGGTAGCTCAGGTTGCTGTGCTGCTGGCTTCCCAAAAGAGTGAAAGGCTGAGCTAAAGGCCCGCATGGCTTTCACTTGCAGCTCCCCACTTTACTAGACAGTGGCTGCTCCACTCAGTCTGTTGCACACTTTTTTCCACACAGCATGGGGCTGACAGCAGATTCCCTCATTTCAGCTGAATCTGTGGTATTAAAACCTTTGTGGGGCTTTAACTTTAAAGTAGGACCTAACGTGAAACCAAGGGACTTAGGCCTACTGGGGGAAAAAAAAACAACTGTAGGGAAAAAAAAAACCTACCTGTGCCTTGCTCTTGCATGTGCCTGGCTGGGTCGGGGCAGATCCCCCCTTGGAGAGTCAGAGTGGAAAGAGGAGGAGAGGCAGAGCAGAAAAAAAAATGCACAAGAACATAAAAGAAAACAGAAAGCAACCAGAATGACAGCAGAAGAAATGGCAGCAGAGAAAGCAGGTACAGCTGAGGTACCACATGCCATATTTGAGAACTGTTGCACTGCTTTCCAGAAAAGACACTGAGATTACAAACAAAATGGAGGAAATTCAGCTTAAGCTACCAAGAAAAAGCAGGTGCCCAGAGACCTGCTCCCCAGAAGGCAGCCTGCAGGTGCTCCTGCCTGAGACACATCCTCCAGGAAAAGCAGCTGCCTAGAGGGGATGGGAGSTGAGATGAGAAGCAGGGAAATGTTAGAGAGATGCATGGCCTAGGTTCCCCCTGCCTCCCTGCACGGGGCAGCAGTCCCGTCCAGTTCAAGTGCTCACCTTGCTTTCTCAGCTACTCCCAGACTCAATGGCAGCTCTGCTCAACGATAAGGTCAGTGGTGGGGCCTCCTCTCACAGCACACAGCTGTGCRACTGCAAGAGATGCCCTGCACCACAGAGAGCGGAAACTCTCACAAGGAAAGGTAGGGATGCCCTGAGCTGGGCAGGGGGATCCGGCACAGCTCAAGGCCTCACCAGACCTGGGGAGAGGAGGACRGAAGGGGAACCATGCTAGCAAAGAACCAACAGAAGCCTGGCAGACAGAAGGCGGCTCTTGGGGTCTTCTCAACTCCATAGCCYGATTAACATTTTGAGGGGTTCAAACCAGCCTCACCAGTTTTCTTCCCTAAGCTCAGACACATAGATGCCCATCAGTGTCCCTAGCAAGCCTCTCAGCCCTGATGCCTGCTTTTCCTTTGGACTCTGGAGCTTAACAGTCCATTTTGGCTCTGGTGGGACACATCTCTCTCTAGAAGTCTCTAAGGTAGATACCGCCATAGTATCGAGGGCTTTGACTATGAGGGCAGAGTCTCTAAACCAGCTTGTGGTCAGCCCGTGCCATGCTCTCAGAAACCATCTGTAACTATGCCATGAGGGCTACAAGTCATGGTATGACTTACAGATCTGTGCATATGCACTGCTTCAATGTCCAGCTCCCACAACACTGCACTGCGTGCACCCTCCTCCCAGCAGTCTGCTGCAATAGCTCAGCAGAACAGCATGGATGGCAGCATTGCTGCAGCACATGTACCATTATTTACGCAGCRCAAGCTGAGCTTAAAGCACAGGCCAGTGCCCAGAGACTCCACGAACAAAATAAAAATGGGAAAGTACGTATGTATACAGATAGCTGGAGGAAGGAAGGGAGAAGCAGGCCTGTGGCATGAAGATTTACCAGGTAAGAAACTGTTTCTCTAGCTGAGGAGAGGGTAGTAATTAYAAAGCACTGTCAGAGAAGCTCTGCAGGAATGCGGGATGGTTACTTACGTCTTCCTCTGTGTCYCCACCGTGCATTGTTCCCACGATCYGTTTGCCAGATCTTCCTGCAGAGCAAAGAAAATCATCATAAAAACTGGCTCATGGTTAACAGAAAGAGAGAATGAAAGATAAAGTTCAGGGTTTATCTTTTAGAGAGGCAGTGAGATGTTAAGATCCCAACGCATGTAAGGTCACCCCACTTGTTAAGCCACAGAGCTCAAAAGAAGAGGGAAGAGGGAAAGACTGAGATATCAGAGTAATTCTGGTCAAGATCACGTTTCCAGAGCTACCTTGTGCCACTATGTGCCACTGTAGGCCAGGGCACGTAACTRTTTGAAGAACAAACGTATACTTGTCATACCTAAGGAACTTGATAACAATTTCCTGCCTGCTGCTTAAACCTTCAAGCAGAGAGAATTTCTGGTCATGTAGCTCAATCTATTTAGCTTACTAGAAATTTGGCTGAGAAATGATATGGTTATGGCATACAGGTATTCAGTAGGGCACACAACCTCTTAAATTGCTAGGAGAAAGACATACGAATTTGGGGCTGGAAGCTGACACCAAATGAATTCCCATCAGAAATATGGCAATGATTTCTTACCATAAGGGTGATCAATAATTGGAACAGGATGCTATAGGCAGTGTCAGGTTCTCCATCTCTTGTTTTCTTAAAATCCTAACAAATCACGGTTCAAGGATAACAGGGTAAAATTTAGTGTCCTATGACACACGTGACCTCTGATCTAAGCAATTTTTCTGGCTTCAAATTATAGGAAAAAAATGACAAGTGGGACTTAGCATAAAACTCTTCCAGAAAAGAGGACTGATTATTTGCCATTAACATCAAACTACAAGACAGTTCCTTAACATATGAAGCATGAAGTGAAAGGGGTTTTATGCTTTTTAGCTAGCACTCTGTTATGCAAGGCAGAGATTATTATACACTGAATGCCCAGCAAGAAAACACTACCTCTGGCTAAAGTTTGGGAAAAACAACAGGGAAGCTCCTAAGGGCTCTCTTTATCCAGCTTCCTGATAAATCTGATTCAGTAATCTTATTCAGCACATGACTCATGCCTCCTGTAAAACTCTATGTATTCAGGGCAGAAAACATTAAGTGGAACCAAGTATATAACTGTTTTAAGGATTTCCACGTAAACCTCTACTTGCTTCCCATCTGCCCATGTGAAGTTTGAGAACTTCAGAACAGGTCAATCTGTACAAATCTGTAGAAATCCCCTGAATCTGAGAACAGGGTAAAACAAAYAAAAAGGACTAGCCTAGGTCTGGCTGCAGATAAACCAAATATTGGGCTTCTGTGGCTCCTGTATACACCAGTGTAGCGGTCCCTCAGGATTTCAGAAGTAGGATACCTTGACTCTCTGAACTGATATATTATTTCCTCTCCTTYGGTGCTCAGAGGATAAAAATCCTTCTTTTTCTTGCAGTCAACTCCTTAGAGAGCCCCCGATATTGTGACCTATTCAGATCATCCAGCAGAGATTGATCTCTCACAGGAATCCTAGGCAGCACCAAGACAAATGTCAAGAATCCCTGCTGAGAGCCAAAGGTTTAAGTTTGCAGAGGCAGGTGGAGCTCTCATTGGTGGAAGAAAAGCTGGAAGGAATTCATTGCTAAGGGGAGAAAACACTTGTGCCTTGCTTTGCTACTTTTGGATGCATAGGAGCCATCTGAAACGGGGAAGATGCCAGCCTGGCCTTCCTTTGCTGTTTCCTGGAAGCAGTGGGAACACGCAGAGTGGAGCTGATGGTGGGTTGCCTGGGCAAAGGGAAAACATTTCATTTATCTCTGCTTTCTGTAGCCACTGGAAGTCATTCAGTGCTAACTGGATGCCTATTCAACAGCCCTGCTGTGACCATCAGATTTCACCATCTATCTATCTCCTGTCATCACTAGTTTTTTCCATGTCAGATATGGGTTTTTCCCATCTAGACAAAATTTATCTTTTTAGCATGAGAACAAAGCAACTTTAAAAAATACTCTGTCTAACCTCCTTTGTACATCCCAATGTACAAAACAATACAGGTCCTTTTTTGTTCCCTTTGCAAGTCTGATTTTGGTTAGGTGCAGCGAAAAGCTCGCTAACTCATCTATAATTTGCCAAAAACCTTGCTGTGTCAGGGCAGGTAATTTAAACACCTTATGTTTCTAAACAAAAAGCAGTGTCCTCTACCCACCTGCCTGCTGACAACAGAAGCAATGGAGATTTGTCTCTAGAGAATTCCTGGAAAAAGGATCTCTTGCCAAGCTTTAGAGACATTTGCTAGATGAAACTACGTAAATTCAGAGACGACTAAAACCAACATCCTTAAGAGACAATAGACCTACATTGTCTATAGATGGGCCCAAAGGTTTAACTTTAATTTTGGTCTGTGGGATCTGCATTGGGTTGTGGCACAACTCTGGGTCTCCTACAGGGGATACTAGAAGATGTGGAGGGTCTGGAGCTTTAGGGTTCAGTATGCTGWAGCTATGCAGGAGAGAAAGTAAATGTTCCACATTAACAGAAGACCTTCTGTGACAAAGCTGGAGGCATATTTTATTTTTCAGATATTGAAAAACCAAATCTGTCTGTGTAGGAGCAAGAGACATGACAGATGGCCAGAGTGCATTTGTGTACTGGAGGGGAGGTAGGAAAGAGAGAAATTGTCCGCACCAAACAGAGTTGGCAGGTATGAGGCATTTGTCGCTTGAAATTTATTGGGTTCAGTTTAGCTAGGTTCAGCTTGCTATGGCATTAGTTCTGCACCGCTCTGGCTACAGGGGCTCACAAAGCTTCCAAGTGGGAGAAAGCTGGTTGTGTTTACTAACAAACAATGCGAATTCAGCTGGGACAGACTGTACAGAGTGATAATTAGGTAAAATGCTAGTAATGAGCAGACTATAATTTCACTGCACTTTTGGATTCAAATCTAATCTCAGTGCATTGCCAYGGTTTACAGCCACTGGAGCCATCAGAAGATCAGAAGCGAATGCATATCCAGGATTTTAAGCCTGTGAGCATTTCCAGTTTTTCTTCTGCTTGTGACGCTTGCCATTGTACTAATCTGTGCAGCTGCCTACAATGGATCTACAGGAAATGAATGATCTACATGTTCTTACTCAGCAAAGCGTACATGTTAACCCCGTGCCTGACAACAAGATATGACACCTAACCAGAGCGGTCAGGTCAACCTACCATGACAGGGGAAGCAGACTTCCAGTTGAAACATTTTGCTCTCACTTTGGAGATCTTCATTCAGTCTTGAGCTCTTAGTGAAAATTCCTAGTGTGAGCTTGGACAAGATGTCTCCCATCTTTCTGCTTCATCTCTTCATCCAGAAAACAGGAATAAATCTTTTGCCCTGGTCTCGCTGATCTTCAAGTCCTTTGGGGATGGCCTTCTGAAGCGCRAGTGTTTGTATCCCTTAGCACAAGGCCATGACCTCAGCAGAGTTTTCTAGGCATTGCCGAAGTGCAACAACCAATTAAGTCCACTACAACTGTTGCTCAGGATAAGCATACTTATTGCTATTTCTTATAACCTTCCTGGAAAAAAAATTTGCTTGGAAGCTAGTTGCCAGTCTCAAATCTACCATTTCTGACCTACAGCCTTCCCTTCTCCTCCAATATTGCAGCTGCCATAATATGGGCTGAAGGCATATCTTTTCCCTCCCAATGTGCATTCAACTTTGCTGAATAGCACATGCACCTGAACACATCTCTGTTAGGAGAAGATGAACAGATTGAGGGAGGGAGCTCTACTTCAAGTTAAGACAAATTCATTTCTGTGACTTCCGAACAGCAGCCCCTTTTCTAGGATCTGAACCCTTATTACATGCTGAGGTTTCCAAAAAAAGGGTAGACTGCTTTCCCCAGCCATACAGTCCCAGTAATGTCCAGCAGCTAGCCACATCACTAAAGCAAAAGACTTTTCAGGGTCTTATCTAGACGATGGCAATCAACATATTTCTATATGAATCTCCGTAAAAATCAGAACAGCAATGATGTCAAGTTTCTTTCTCCCCAGATTTGTTTTCTTTGAGCACTGGCATTAAAACGCAGCGGCTCCTAAAGTCCCTGCACTGCTGACTGTTTTTCTTTCCTGCTTGAAGTGAAGGAGCAGGGAAGAAGAGACTAATTTGACTCTCCAAAATGTTTTTAGGAGGTTTGCAATTAGAATTTGCTTTGCTTTATTAGAGAAATACATTCACTCCAAAGGAAGCACAGTCACGAGGAGCTGTTGTATGCCATGCGTACAAAGTCACAATCAGTGTAAAACTGAACTTTGTGAYGCTCACAAAGGAGGAATTTATTTTCAAAAGTTCATGGAGATCAATACTAGTTTGGTAGAGTCCTGCAAGGCTGTGAGTTGCTTTGAGAGCAGGTGCATTTAGAAAATTGTTCCCCTTGACTTCATATGTTATTAGACAGCTGGAGAAGTYGAATCCTGCTAAACATAGCCAAATACCTTCCTGCATGACACATTCTCTATGCCTCTCTAGTCCTCTTCCTCTGCTACCACCATGATAAGAGCAAAATCCAGGTCTGCTCATCTTCTCACTTTCACAGACTTTGGATCAAGACTCATCTGCCAAGACATGCAATGAGAGGCCTGCAAACATCAGGGTTCATGAAGAACCATCAGGAAGAGAGCAGTGGTCTGATCAGATTGAAGGATTTATTGTGTTTGGAGCGCTATGTATCTATTGTTCACTGCCAAGAAATTAAATGTAGATTTTCAAAGCTTCCAAGCACAATAATCGCAAACCCTCCATGGAAAGGAAAGGCATGAAGAATGACAAGCCCAGCAGAGTGTATGTCGAAGCCGCTTTTCACTCCTGACTCACCACTGCCTGTTTAGCACACAAAAAGCCTACAGCTCTCCCTTCTATGCAGATATCGAAGTCGATCCAGGTGCAGGCCTCCAAAGGCGTGAGGTGCAGGTACCTGCAAGCCTCACCAAGTATGTGGGCTGCAGATTCCTCACGCTTTTGAGGCTCAGGCCTTGACATGCTGGAATTGCAGGGACACCGAAAGGAGACTGGCAGTTTCTTGAGTCTGTGGCTGAAGTGCGCATGTGAAACAGACCCTTGACAAATCTTACAGAGTGGCAGAGTGCTTTCATTACCAAGGGCAGACAATTCAAAATGAGATGCTTTCTTCTGGTCTTCTTCCAATAACACTAGCTCCACTGTTTCTAACTGCAGCAGCAAAGGCATTCTTTTAACTGTTTCTAAATATTTCTAGATACAGTGATTGGAAGGAATGACTTTGGAAAAGTAAAAAGGGAGACTACATCTTGCACTAAGTTGCACGCCAGTAGGAGGTAGCTGTCCCTAAGGAAGAAGCTGAAAGATCRGGGCTGATAGGCTCACACAGCATTTGAATGATGCCTAGAAAGTGCACGGTGCTTCAGCACGTTTTTCCTATCAAGAATCATTTCCACTCTAGAAAGGAAGGCAGCACTTTGAGAAAAAGTGCAGAACTGTTCATCCTGTATTTGTAATGATAAATGCACTTGCATATGTTTCTTGGACTTGGACACCTAGACATAATTTCCTTTAGAAATCAGAGAGGAGGGAAGAAATAGATTAATTATTTAACATATTTCTAACAATCAGGCAGGTAACATCCGCAGGAACTCAATGCAAGCAAGGCACCGAACAAGCAGCAGGCAGCTGTTGTGTATTCTAATTGAATTCTTTCACTCCCCATCAGATTTACAGCACGTCTGTGTTTTCTTCACACCTTGGGGAGGCTACAGAGAAGGAAAGCATTCTAGAAATGCAGTAGCAGATGTCTGAACATTGTCACAAGCTGGAGAGAGGATTTCTGTAAGAGAAGTCTGACCATTTCAACTGAGAATAAACCCAGATCATGACTTTCCTACTTCCTGGCTTGCGTACTGTAAGAAGGGATTTGGAAAAAGGTCAGTGGAGCTATTCCTTGCTGTTGTGTCAAACCTCCCTCTTCTCCTTAAAAGATTGGCAAAAAAGAAAAAAAAAAAAGAGAGAGAGAAAAAAAAAGGGCTACTGCAGCCTTCATACCTTGCATGCTGCACTGGCCCTTGCCCAGTGTCTGCTAGCTAGTTCCTACTTTATACTCACAAGCTCAAATTTAACAAGAAAACTAGGACAGGGAAGCTAAACAACATTATCACCTCAAGACCCCGAATGTCTGACATAACAGCAGCATCAGCACGCTTTGGATATGTACCACTCCTTGTGCAATCCCTCTGTGAAATGTATCTGTAGCAAGACTAGGAGTATGCACAGGCCTGGCTATAGCGCAGGAGGAGCCGGCATTGGCAAGTTGGCATGCAGTTGGGTTTGATCGTTGCAAATCCGGTTTTACTTCTTCCAGGGAGACACACTTTGCTTTCTTAACAAAAAAACCTTTATTCTCCTCATCTGCCACATCCAGACATTTTTGTCCTTGCTATGTTTAACTGTGCAGGTTTTCACAGGCTAAGATTTTATCCGAGTACACTTGCTAACCTGTCTGCCAACACAACATYATCACATTGATCCTCTGGGGACAGTTCTGGAAAGGTAAAAGGCTCCAAGAAAGCTGTGCTTTCATTGACTTTGGACTGACTGTCTACTGAGTAGCATTTAGAGTCTAATAAAGCTGCCTTCTTACAATAAACACCAAATAAGGTTGAAGCTGTTATGGCCTCGACAGTGAAACAGTCTTTTCAATACAAACAGGACAAAAATGCCCCTTAACGCCCACATTATGAAGGAAAACATATGAGTTTCTAAAATATTTGGATATGGGACCTGAAAAATGGATAAAGACATAGAGGATGATTTAATATGGACAGGCACAATCCCACAGCTCTGCAAGTGTAAATCATCTCTGTTTCGCTCCGTAGCATTTCCACTGCCTACCTTGTTCCAAGCACGGTCTGTACCAGTTTGCCACGGCCTACACAATGAGCCTAGTAGTACACTGGGAACAGGAGAAATCCTGAATTGATTTATGATTCCAAAATGCATTTCAGAGCTCCGGTCTGAATGAGGCTGAAATCTGCACGGATCTGCACATATAATCACAATGTCGCTTCAAAATCTGCCACTTCTGATAGTGCGGGTGCTAAAAATTCACTTTAGTTCAAGAGGAGACTGCACAGGTTCTTAGAAAAAAAAAATCTACTGAGGGTTAAACTAAGTATGTTGAAACCACATTCAGCTCAGGAAACCCTGACAGGCGTTGTAACAGCTGGAGGATGGGAGAGTACACAAGAGAAGTTCTTGCACTCTTTTGCTTTCCCCATCCCGACATCCACCCTGCCTGCATATGAGCAACTAACCAGTTGCAAACTAGTGGTCTACAACCTGTTTTAGTCAAGAGGGTTCTTTACATTGCAGATGATTAAGATCTTAGAACACTGCAAGAATTTACT
Source organism: Rhea americana (assembly GCF_003343005.1). Lineage (NCBI taxonomy): Eukaryota > Metazoa > Chordata > Aves > Rheiformes > Rheidae > Rhea > Rhea americana. Next base: position 336,631 of record NW_028186528.1, on the reverse strand, counting down.
TTATTTATTTATTTATTTATTTTACTTTATTACACCACTCACCCATACTGTGACCCTGTGGAGGGCTGCTTAACTTCTCCATGCATCTGCTATTTCATTTGTATAACTGCCTCACTTACCTCTTGCTAGGCAGAATGAAAGTGGATTGTGGACTTTTATTCACCTTTACAACCTTCAAATTAGAAGGTACAGATGATCAATGTATTCTTTCATTTCTAAAAGCAATGATTAGTGACATGTGGATTTAATTATAATAAGCCACTTCAAGCAGGAGACCTGCCTGCAATTGTGAATCACTATAAAACAGGCTGCAGTTTCACAAACTCAATAAGACAGTATCTGCCAGTTTGACTATCCTCCTAGCTGTTTTTTCTCAACTCCAGGTCTCTTCCCTTCTTGTACCAACATGAGCCTTCCTAAAGCTAATTTGCTGCTTTTTGAACCAGAGCCTAAAAAATCTTGAACACAATGCAGATACAAGCTACATAGCTCATTTCTCTACCTGCCCCTTCTTATTCTTCCTTGTATGAAGGGAATAAGGATTCAATTTCCTCTCTGTACCACAGGAACCAGCTGTTTACCCTGCCTCCTCTTGCTAACACTCTTTTCTGCTTCATGGGAGACTAAATCCTATCCCTTCAAGTCTCTTAGTTGACTAAAAAACAAAACTACGAGCAATTGTGTCAAAGCTGCATTTAGTTTGAACTTTGCTGCATCTAGACAGACCTCATGAAAGGACTCTCGAACCTGAAAGTGTGTCCATTTTTCTCAATTATACCAAGTGGCCTAATAAGAGATATTCTCTCTCCCCCCAAATCTCGGCTCCATAATGGCCAGACACACTGGAGTATCTGCCCACTTATTATGAATAGAGGGAAGAAGTCTTCTCTTATCATATTAATAACCTGGAAATTAGAGATGTAGAACTGAACCACAGCATCTCCAGAAAGTGACCACAGTGGCCTGTTTCTCCTCAGCAGAAGGGCAGATTTGGCTCAGAAACACCATCTTTCAAGAAAATAAAATCCTTTAAAAGAAAAGGATTGAAATGTCTTGAACTGAGTCAGGAAAGAAAGTATTAATGTTCTTACTATATTGCTTTGATAATTAAGTACATTTTAAACCTAACAGTATCTATGCTGAAGTATAGGTATAGATTTTCTACATATTTAATGACAAATGCCCAGTGAATGTTCAGGCTTGATTTTCCAAGGAAGCCGAAGCACTTGACTTTAGTCTCCGGTCTTGACGTGGTCTCCTGCACGTCACAGACAAGTGCAAGTCTGAATCTGTTCTCAAGTCTAGAATTCACCTAAGTATGCACTCTGGATCAGGCTGGAGCTCCTGGAGGAAAGCTCTGGCCTCATTGGTATCTTGACATAGTCCAAGCTTTTGTTCATATAGTCTGGGCACATAAAGGATGGACATGACTGAGTAAGCCAGAAGAACAGAAATCCCAACCCCAGTTGAGTTTTCTTAAACAAAAAATACAGGCATTTTGAGCCAAAACCAGCAGTGTGGACCAAAAGTCTGCTTTTAACCTCACAGTACAGATGCAGCTAGAAAGACTATATGAGTAGGCTCAAGATTATAAAGAGAAACCTTAGCAAGGCAGAAAAGTGAGCCCAGGACTCTCAGCTTAAAAGCCTAACAACATTTGTATCTGTCTCTGCCGGAAGACTGTAGGATTGAAGTGACAGGAGTAAGAATGGGAAGTACAGTCATTACTCTTCTGGATGGATTGCAGAAAAGGAGCCATTTACCATACCTGGAGCTGATCCAATAGTTCTGTTCGCAGCATGCAGAAAGCAGGAAGAAGATAGAGCAGCGAAGGGAGATTTCCAAAATAAGGAAACAGTAAAGATTGGGATGACCACCATGTAGCCAGCAAACAGCAGAGTATGCGAAAGTCAGAATAATTATGTGCTATAAGTAGTTTACTATACAAGGAAACCATAGCAAGCTATCTAAGCAGCAGAGCAGAGAAAACATCTTGGGAGTTACGGGTGCTTGAAGTGTGACAAGCGCTGACTTAATGCTGAGTTTGCAGTCACTGTAATTAGTGATAACAAACCTCTTCCTTGAAAAATTCTACTTGTAACAAAATCTACGATTTTTATAATAGAGCTTTCTCCAAAAACTGGTGTTAAGAGTTGACTATTTGACTGCAGCCAGTTCCCACGTCTCTAGATTATCACTTCCAGCCTAAGAGAATCGATGAGATGGGACATCATAGGTAGTTATATATAGTCATCTCTAAAGCCCTAAAAGCTTTGTACAGTCTTTTCTCTGAAAAACTGCAATGTAAAAAATATTTGTGAATATCAATGTTTTTGGCATTTTTCAGGAAGTTCCAAGAAATAGAAAAATCAGGGATAAAAATTCTTGAGTTATATTGATTTGTGAACTTCAGCTTCTAGCTCTGGCCTTGCTCAGAGAGGGGAGAGTAGAATTAGGCTCAGAAAAAGAAAATCACATTCAGTCTATCCAAGTAATGGGTTCGAATAGTACTGGCACATAAAATTACCCACACTGGTACTTCATCCGGAGCCCAGAAGGGCTTTTGCTGGTGGTCAAAATCACTCACAGCTGATGAGAATGCCAATGAGAGCCAGCCAGATTTTGTGGTTTCATTTTGCTAGACTGTAAACTAGGCAGAACATTTTTTCCCCCCATCTAAGTGAAACACAGCCCCTCAGACAGTAATTTCTTCGAGTTGCTACTGACCAGAATCTACTGGAACTGGTAGTCAGAGGCTAAAACTTCTCTACGTGTAAGCAGAAACAGAAGCCAGATGTCTTTCCACAAAAGAAATAATTCAGGTGTCTTGCACCCAGAACTGCATCAGTGACAGTGGCTTTACGAACTCACTAAAGGTCTCTTTTGAAGACGACCCTACTAGGACTAGTGTCTAGAGCTAACAGAAAAGAAATGCTTTGTGATGAGAAATGCAATTACTTTTCTAAGGCTTTCTGTACAAAGCTACTCCTGAATCTGCAAGGCAAAATCAAAGGAGGATTCTTCTCATATGGTGCTCTTTCCAGAAAATACTCCCTAATATGCTCCCTTGAAAGCACTGTATTTTCTCCACAAAACACTGTTCTCTTAAAGTTCAAGAGAACTCTGCAACGTCCTTGAACGCTAAAGGACCTTATATTTAAGGTGATTTAGACACTTTCATCGCRTTCTTCTGAATAGAAGAAACTAAGGACAGGTTTAGGTACCTTGCACTTTGGTCTCCGTGGCTGTGCGCTGCTTCATTATCTGCCTCTCTTCCCCTTCACTATCAGATTCTTCATCATCCTGAATCTCTACGTCAGAGTCATCATTATCTGGATAAAACAAAAGCAGTTGAGTAACATCATTCAACTCAATTCACAACAACACAGAACAGCAGTTGCATGCAAGAGCATGCTAGTAGTCTCTGCCTCTGTTACAGGCCAAGACGAATTCAAAATACAGTAGCAGACAGAGCATTAGCTCTACTGACAAGCACAAGGAAATAGCCAACCTGCTGGTCCTCACTAAGGAAGGCATCATTGGAGGCATTAACGCCAAAGAATTATGTTGAGACGAACAGCATGTACAATATAAAAACCCTTGAGACAATTCTCAGATKGTAGCATAAAGGCAATGTTCTAAATATACTCCCTGGCTATGAATCATATATGCAGTCAGAAGGTGCTATTTCAGCAATTGATTTCAAAATAAAAATCTTTTAAAAGCCTTTGGAAACTGTGGGGTTATTAATATATCTCCAAGTCTTTTACCCTGACATAAGCAATATCCAAAAACGTCCCCTTAGACTCTTTGTCTTTCATTTAATCATAGGTTAGAAAAGCACAATGAAACATCCCACATAAATGGGATTAGTAATGGCTAATTCCAAGATGCCTGGAAGGTTAGGAGAACCTCCCAAGGCACAGGAACTTCTCCAGTTATTTTCACTATCTGCCTTTTCATTTTCTCCTTCATGTCCCAATCAAATTCCCCTGAGTCCTGACTCCCATTCCCCAGTCACTGAGTTAGAACAAACCTTAAGAACTCAGGTTAAAATGTCCTTCAGTTGTTTGAAAGGATGGCAAAAATCTTCAAAAGTGTCTGCAGAAGGAAGAGGGCAGGCTGTTCTTCATGTCATTGTACCAGTCCCATCTTAGTGCTCACAAGCATGACCAGCTAAGCTGATTCTCCTCTGAAAGTGTCCAACTGGATTCAGAAGCAGGTGAAAGGCTTGGAAGAGGCTCTGCTCCATTTAAATCTCCTTCTATCCCAATGGCTTTTCTGCCCCCTCTCTTGGTCATGCCAACCTGCTTCTGCAGACTCTCTGGCTCTCCAGACTGAGCCCTACTTTCTAGCTGCTGCCCACTTGTGATCACTTCACTCCTCGGTCAATCAGTGAGCCAGGTCCTCAGCTGATAGACGCTTAACATACTCTCTGACTTAAGCAGTGATGAGCCCCTCTATGCCAGCTGACCCTACAGCTCAGAGCTGGTGCTTTGGCAAGGACTGCTGCATGTGGCAGATCTACGTGAGCCTGCGGAATCAACAGCCCTGTGACAAACCCAGCGGGACTCAGTGTTCGGTCATCACCCTGTGCTGCTGCAATACCAGTTACTTATTTAGAGAAAACAGGCAAACCTTTCCCAGGCTCATTCAATTATACACATGTCTGTGCAGAAAATGAAAATATGATTATTTATGATTAGTAATGAGCTGATATATCTTGGCAATATTTAATTATCAGACAACGTATAAATACTAGACATTTTTCCATAATCTTTTTTCATTGCAATATTAAGTTAATGCCAAAGYACAATAGCAAGGGATGTATCTGATATCCTGGTAAGATTATGAGGCTTGTAACAGTGCTGGCTACGATTTCTATTTGTATTGCAGTTTCTCCTTTGGCAAGTGAAAGGATCACTTACTGTTGTGTGACCTAAATACCATTTCTGTTTACCTGGTATTCAGGAAAGCTAAATTTTGTTTAGTCCTTGCCCAGGCAAACACCTTAGGAAGAGCAATGTGTAGCCTAACTAAAGGATTTTGGTTCATGCTCTACATAATAGCAAGACTGCCACATCTGCAGTGGTTCTCAGACTGCTACYGAAAYGCTGCCTTGCTTATTTTGGACTGGTTTTRTTTGTTTGTTTGTTTGTTTTTCTGGGTTTTTTTGAGCAGCATTTCCTCCTCTTCAGGTTTTGTCAAACATGGTACTCCTGCTACCAACATCGCTAGCAAGGGCTGAGGATGCCACAGAGGACCAAYGTGATTCCTTTGCCCAACCATTTCAGCTTCATTCCCATCAGCACTTTACCCTTTCCCCAGGGACCTCCTGAGCACRAGCTGCCAGTTGAGATGCAGCTGGAACCAGCGCTTTCTGCTGATAACTCAGAGTAACAAACCCAGTTAACCCCACTTCGGATGTAGTTGGGCTTACAGCATTCACCCAGCAGAGAGGTGCAGTGATGTGATTCTGCTCTGGGTAGGGACACTACCGATACAACACAGAGATTTAATTTTTTATTTCACTTTCCTGGATTCCGCCCCCCCTTTTTTTTAAAAAAAGAAAACACTTGTGGCAGCAAAGTCTCAGATATAACATGCAAAATATAATTCCCTTGGGAAAAAGTAGGTATAAGAAAACAAGAAAACAAGAATGAATCCACCATCTTCCTTCAATGCACTCAGAAATGTTACTCCCTAAATACCCATATTCTTCCGTGGCTTAATGCTCTCCTGAACTACGTGAACCCCTCCCACTCCCTGTAGCGCACTCCTTCGCACTCCAGTCATTTCTGACCCATTTCCACTTGCTAAAAGAAAGTTCATATCATCATACAATTCCCCACAGCATTTTTCTACTGGAAAATGGGACTTGCTGTAAGATCCTGTGCCTTGGGATAGAAGTTACAGCAACTTTGGAGACAGAATGATGGCTGGAGGGCTCCAARCTGCTCCTTTAAAAAGGAAATGGTTTAAACATAGCTTTTTTTCTCATCCAGCCCTTTTCCTCTTTCTCCCAGTTTCTTAGCTACTCTTCACCCCCTCTTATTCACATTATTTATTTTATCCTTCTTGCCCACTACCTTAGARGTTTAAACTTGATGATGGAGCTGCAGTCCTGTCCCGTTCAGCCCTTTTGCGGCTGCAACGGCGTGCAGCTGGCCAGCCCCGGAGAGCTCGCCCTGCGTGCCAGCTCTACTGCCCGAGTTTCAAAAGCACGCTCGACAAGCAAGGCCRGTAGCTTTCCTTTACGCCTTTAAAAATCCTGGATTACTCTTCAATAAAAATGAAGGAAGATTCATTAGGTGGATGAGCAGCACATAAACACAGTGCAGCATTTTTCCTTCCGAGCTGTGACTTTGAGACAATTCTTGTTATGAGCATATGGTAGGAGTTTGGATTTTCATTAAACGGTCTGGCTGGAGCTCTGATGCTCATACTCCAGCACGAAGCCTAAGCCTGCCGCTACAGTGGAACAAAAAAAGGGGAACGGCAAATGCAAATGCAAATTCAGCAACAATAAAATCTGTGCYTCTGAGTCTCCTGCAAACCATTTGGAAAAAAATCCAGCACATTTTCACTTACAAAAAAAAAATAAACGTCCTGCTCTGACCCAGCGCTCCGTGATGGATGGCTCAGGAGCTGCTATCACCAGCCCCAGCTCTGCCTTTTATGCAGTCGGAGTTATCACCRGCACGGCAGAATTATGCTAGGCCAAAATGCCAAGGATGCAGCAGCAGAGCATATTGCTGAAAATGTATTTAAATGTACAAGATAAAGACAAGCTGAGGAGAGGCTTCTTAATGGGCTTAAATGGCACACTGGGCTAATGCTCTGTGTGACCCATCTTCTCTAGAGGACTACAGCGCTCTTAGCATCCTACAGTTCTCATTGTATATTCCCACTGTGTCCAATTTTCAGCAAAATATTCTTCTAATTCATGAAAAGATGACAAATCAGGAAATTTCACTTAACAACACATAGAGGGAAACTGCCTGCTGCCCTAGAAGTCACAACCATTCTCTGTGTATTACTGCATTAACAGAAATGACAAGGTATCAATGTCAGAGAGCTAAGGAATACTCTTCAGGGAGAAAATGTGCATTTCTCTTGGTATCAGCATAAACCAACAAATATGATGAAGCATACTACTCCAAATTCACATATACTGGTACATGCAGTGCAGAACACGCTGTAATACAGCCAGCTTCTGAGATTTGCATGGGTTTACATGAAGATTATTTGACATTTAACAATAAACTGCAATTCAGCAATCCATGTACCCAATTTAAGCCAATGCTGGCAGCTTCCTGGAGCTTTATGCTGGTCTGCTTACTAAACYCTGTATTTTTACTATGACAAGGTAATCAGAGAGACGCTACAAACTGCATTTTGCCCATTTGCCCACTGTTGTGATTTACCCTCATGTGCAGACAGCACTGGCGAAGTATGAGACTGTCCAAGAGAGAATATACTGGGCTTTGGGATTTAGACTTCTCTCTCCTTATATTTCAACACTTCCACATCATGAATTTTAATCAACTACATTAGTTTCAATTAAAACAGTTCAGCTGGCCATAGYTGAAAAACACTGCACTCAGAAGATATGTTATTTGTTTCCAAATCATAYCTGTTTCCAAAGAGAAAAGGGGCAGATACTTGGACCAATTAACATTGATAATGATTTAATTTTAGGCAGTTTGCAATGCTTGAAAGAAAACAAGCGTGATTTAATAATGTACAGTGATTTCATTACAGATTTGTTTGTTTGCACAAATATTCAAGTAAATGTATGCAACTAAAATAAGAAAGTATTGGGTGAAGACAATGAGCATAAGGCACAGTTTAGCGATAARCTTTAGAATTAAATATAAATGTTGTTTAGCATATAATTTCATAATAAAAATCACTGCTTTGAAAACACAGGCATTGGCTCCACAGCAATTACTGGATTTGGTAAGATGTTGATTTTGGTGAAGCAACATTATGAGAAAAACAAGTGGGTAACTGACAGCCACTTGATCCAAAAATAAAATCTATTTAATAACACAAGGAAATTTTAGAACTGGAAAAAAATGAGGGGATTGGGATTTTTAATGTGAGCTAAGGGAGAGTGGAGCTCAGTTCTCATTTGAAAGTCTCRGTCTCAGTTCTACCAAAATTCATATTCTTGTCTCAAACTCAAAGAAACCAGTCACGTGTGTCAATTCGAACAGCTACATGTTCACAACTCTGCACTTTGAATTAAAAAAAAAAAAAAAGCTTTGAAATAGATGGAACATTTCAGTGAGGAACATCCTTTGTCCATAGTGCAAAACCAASATCCTCATCTGATCTGAGAAAAACTCATTGCAGTACCAAGAGCTAGTGACCAAGCTCCAAGCCCCTGCAGCTCCTACAAGCTTCAGCAGAAAGTGTGGGCATCCAGATCTCAGTACACTAAAACTGACAAAAACATACTTACAAACAGYAACTAGTGTGTTGCAGAGTTGCAGCAAAGTGCATTTTCTTACACCTCTTGGGTATTTTAAAATGGCCTATTGCTGCAGTATCCGAGTCTCACATTTTCAACAGTAAGGATAATTAACTGTTGCCTGGGGAAAGAGTACATAGGTCTCTGTCACTTGAAATCATTAAAAATAATTGTTAATGACAAGCTCCATTTAAATTAGGATTTATAGTCTTGGCACAGGAATGAGAAGGTAAGACACTTTTTGGCCCGTTTTACAGAAGAGGTCATACTCAGCGACCATAACAGTTTGCAATGACTTTAAAAGCCAAAAATCCATCAAAGCACTACTAAATTAAAACATGAATTTGCAATTATTTAGCATGCAACACACAAGACTTGTGGACAAACTCCAAGAGTCTGTTACAAAAAGATAGATGCTCTTAGCATCCTGCTGGCGAGGGCACCGAGCATTAGCAAAGCTATCCGGGCTCCCAGCCCTCGTGGGAATTACCCAGCGCCTTACTGCTACGCTTCAAACGCGATCCCTGCTGCAATAAGGCTTTTTGGTTATCGACTATCAGACTTGAAAGCATCAATTCCTGTCTGGAGAGAGTGCAAGAGAGTCAGTACGACACCGAACTCCAAGTGTCGCGTGAACTGCCACCCTAAGCACATCTATTTGCTCTGCTTAATCGAGCAAGACAATAAAGTTAAGTACATTTTACTTGCCTGCCCCAAAAGAGAAAGCAGACCTCGCCAAGAAAGCGGCTTGGATACGTACTGGGCAGGATTCAAGCTCTGCAGGAGCATCAGTTAATCTTGTTGGGACATGAATTTTGCTGAACCACTGCAAATTCATAATCCTGCGTAACGTGAATATTTATGCATTTTATAGACCAAGAGGGACTAAGCAGGGCTGAGTGACTGTACCGACAAACCTGTGATTACATCTTTAGTCTTTCAGATTAACCTAACTGAAGCAAATAGTATATTCAAGGAGGGRAAAAAAAAAAAAAGCAAATTTACAGCAAATTTTTTGCAAATTGAAATCAAATCCTGACCAYAGCTTTGGTCAAAAGAAATGCAGGAAATATTCTGCAAGTTTAAAGGGCTTATTTTTATATTTTCAAACCCAAACATTTTAAGTTTTTTGCTTTATTTGATCTGTTCTGCTTTTAAAGGGACAAAAAACMCAGAAAAATCTGCAAATGAAATAAGCTAATTAGTCTGTAAAAAAATGTCTTTTAGGCTAGAATATGTGTCACATGCTCCTTTTTGTTCAGCAAACAAGATTTTTCAACCATGGATGAACCAGAAGAAATAAATCCCAAATTTCTGCTGGGGTCAGTGACCTTTCTAGCCCCCTCCTTTCTGCACCAAACCACGACCACAGCAGCTCTTCATGTATCTATGTCTGACATTAGTTCTACCAATGGTCTTCACAGTGGTCAGCTGAGCAGCGTCTAGTATAATATTTTAAGTTATTTTTCCATTTTCCACAACCAAACCAAGCTCTGCATTCGTGTCAATTGGCACTTGTTTCATTGCACCAACCTTGGATGTGCTACAAGGACAGCAGTGTGTGTGAAAAACACCACGCTGTATGAAAAAAAAGATTTGTATATTGGTTTYTCTAACAGCGTCTTATGTGAAATAAAGATTACAAAAAAATACCAGCAATTTTCTTATCACTCAGCACAAGAAACATTTTTTGTACTGCTGCAAATACCTAATTGCAAGTTTTTTCATCATGCAAATAATGCTAAAAGCCTGACCTGTATCTAAAGTTCAACAACTTCACATAATTTAAGAATGTTTTTTCACATAACTTAGTATTAGCTTTTTTTTTTTTT
>NW_028186528.1:271411-326258 GCF_003343005.1 Rhea americana | reverse complement strand
AAAAAAAAAAAAAAAAAGAATAACCAGGCCAAAACCACCAAAGATTTTTGCAATTTTTATGCAAAATAGGACTTATCTGGCAGGTTTCTATATTCCTGACCTGGACCAGCACAATTTAACCTATCTTCCATAACACATTTTGAAAAAATATAGGCTATGATTTAGGTTTCTCAGGAGTTAATTCAGCCTGAAACTAAAGTGAGAGCTGTCTAGAACTCCTGCAACTTTTTCTGCAGAGAAATGAACTGTTAATTTGCAATCGCTTCTTACCAAATTAGCRGTAGAAAAGGTCAAAGGATTCAGACAGCAAGAGAAGTGCATCAATTACTAAGGCTCGCAAAGGTAAGAGTGCTTATGGGGACAGAACGAATGCTTTTATCAGTTAATGGTAACAAATCTATCAACAGGTTCCAGTTTATGCTGTTAGAAGAGCCTCATTAAGTGGTTTGCAGCTCTTGGGGACAAAGCGTAACGGGACTTGGAGAACCTTCTCCTTTCCCTTGCAGCAGGCACTGACCTGCTATCTGGAAACATCTTTGTGCAGGAAAACAAGGAATCTATTCAAACAAAGCTAATAGCACCACTCAGGGACCYTGAAGGTCCACCTGGAGAGTCTTAGGATACCAGGAGACACCAGGCCAGCTTGCCTGCTTTCCACCGAGGGAAGCTGCATGGGAAAGGGTGATCCCTTCAACTCCAGTGCATCTTACATAGGCAAGACCAAGTCATTGCAGGACCGGCTTTAACAGCCCTGTGACCAGGCATTAATATGTTAGTTGACTTAAAGGCCCAGACATTTAAGACCAAAGGTGTGGGGTTTTGTTCGTTTTTACAAACTGAATACAGATGACAACTTATGATAAAAGGATTCTGCTTTGTATGTGTGGGATTACTTAAAAATGCAAGTGGAATAAGCATTTTTCTTCTAAAACCTACTTTAGAAAGATCTTTCTGAGGGTAAGGAAAAGCCCTTCTCTACCTTCTGTCTGTCTCTCTCATTAAAAGGCCACATCCTACCTTAGAACAACAATATGGCATATAGAATCCCAGAATATGGTAGAAATAAAGTTTAAATGTTCCACTTTACACTACTTCCCTAGAATATATATGACACTTAGAGTACACGTTGATAAAATCACTGACTTGCAGACCAAGGTTGTCAGGCTCTTGGGAAGCCTCAGTTGAACAAATCCGATCTCTTATCAGGCTCTTTCACAATAATTAATCTTTGGGGTGGTTTGGACATGCAAAACTGTTTAGTTTTTTTTTAGCTGCACTGATTTTGCTGCCGTTTATTTATTTCCCCTTGTGCACAGCATGGGTCTTCTCTTGTGACCAGGATCCTAAAGTTTTACCAACCCTTTTGTAAACTTAACCCTAGCAGGGCACCATATCATTTAAGATACCAACCTCTGCATTTCTTATCAAAATAAGTATCCTGGTTTTGAATTGTATAAAGGGCATCATTTGACTAATAATGAGGGGGGGGGGTCTGGTCTAAAGGGAAAGCAAAGCTGGTAGCTGCTCATTATCTGATAGCAGACGGTCATCTCAGACAGCTTTACAAAATTCAGTAAATTAACTTTACAGCATCCAGTAATGAAGCCATATTCCATGCTCATGACTGGAGAGACAGCCTCCAAGAGTCAAATTATTCTCTCAGTTATACTTCTGTAACCCCACAGACTTCAAAGCTGTATGCAGGCAACAACCGGGAAGGGCTCCGAAAGACGACTGGATTTGCCCAGGGTTATAGGACAATCAGTAAATGAGCCAACAATGAAACCACGGTTCTGGTGCTCTTATTTCTAGAACAAACACCAACTTTGACAATTAAATACATGAAAAATCATGTATTATGGTAATATTCTCTACATCACTAACGGTCGTAATCGTGTGTTCCTAGGTACCATTAGATCACTCATTAAAAGGCAAGATRCAAGTATTTCAGAGATGCAAAATCACTGAACAGTTTTTCAAGTGAAGCAGATCACAAAATYGTCACATTATACTTCACATTGCTAACTACTGATCACAAATGTTCTTCCCCTGTTGAACTTATATCTACCCTGGCAACTGGCAGATAGTAGGCCATGGACTTTCTCATTCAAGAAAATCCTTGTAACAACTCCACATTCTTGTGACTGGTATTAAAAATCCTGCATGCTTCAGCTAAAACTTCTTCACTTTGCACTGCACTGCCATGGAGAGATGAGATTAAAGATGGGYAGAAAGGAGTGCATCTTCTCTTTCACGAGTTTGCTCAGAGAGTATCTGCCAGCAAACTGAAACCATCACGTGTAACTTTAGCTTTCATGTACCCTCTCTGATCCTGAGAATTAACCCTGCTTCTATTTTTTCTCCACCATATAAAAATGCACATATTACAATATTAAATTCATACAGTAATTAATGAGGAAGTTCTGCTGACACTTAATGCAAAAGGAGCAAAATCTGGGTTGTGAGCTTTCTGCAAAATCTCAAGGGGTTATTATTCTCTTCTGATTCTCAGCTAGAATTCTAACTAATTAAAAGTAAGCTCAGAAAAAAAGAACCCCCCCCCCAAATTTTAATTGCTTTCACATTTTGTAGGTACCCTAAAATCAAGGAAATGCAAGCAGGCAAACATGTCCCACTCTAAAAATTACTGATATTAAAGAGCATTTCAAACTAGGGTATTTTATCTKTGAAAGTTATGGCCTGATACAGATATCACAGAGAATTAGCCAGTACAAAAAATCAAACTCCAGGGCACATATGTAGCAGGCAAACTAYTAAGAGGTGTACTCCAATTTTGAGTGCACATGAGCACACATGTAACAWGAGGTAGCTGAGTGGTCCCATACACCAAAGGGACTACTCACCYACACACAAGCATTTTGCTGAGTGAAATCCTCTAACCAAATTTGTTAGCACACCAACCTTCCACAATTTCCAGCAATTCTATTTTGCTGGAGAATTGCAGTGTCTAGATAATAGCAAAATGAAGGCTAAATCTGCTCRCTGCAATTCATAGTATGCTTAATGAGGAAGAGCTTTCATCCCTCAGCACTGCAGGCAAAATTTGCAAGGCACAGGAACATTTTACGAGGTTAGGTTACCAATTTCACTGCCGTCTTTTTCAAGTCATTATCATTCCACTTTTTCAAGTAYAGTCTGCTGACTCTATATGTCTGTCCCCGCATAGCTGACCGATCCCTGCTCAGCTTCAGGCTTTTAAGTGGATACTTATATACAGAGTAGCTGGTACTTAGCAATCTTTTTGCTAGTACAGTAAAGAAATGCAGCTTACTTCCACTCTTAAGTAGGTTCTGCTCCTCTTCCTTCAGCCTATTCTGCATAAGRTGAAGCATGTTGGCTGCTTCCTGTAAGAGGTAAAAACAGTTGAATCAGAAAAGCTGCCACATTGCCCAGTCGGGTGGCTATTTGGTTGGTCCTACAGCAGTTAAGGACACCTGCAGGCAGAGTGAGAACAGAAAATTTCAGCATYGAAAATGTCTTAGGAAAAGAAAAGGTCTTAATTCAAGTATGGGAGCTCTTACATACTTTGCCCATARGGTCAGGATATGAAGAATATACCCAGAAAGYCCAYRGGAGTTTCATGAAAAGCGCAGAAGAAAGAAGCCAGGYTGATGGYAGCAGGGGCAATGGCAGTTAAGATRCACAGACATTTCCATTCCAGCATAACAGATTAGGAACAAAACATGCCTGCCTCTGTAAACAGTAATGGATTCAAACTCTTGACTGCCACAGGGCATAGAAGATAGTGTTGCAGTTGTAGGGAAAAAGTAGCAAGGGTGAGAAGAGGCAGTACTCTCTCTTTCAGCTTCAGCGCTGGCTTACATGCTTAAAATACAGAGGAAGCGAGTCGAAGAAAGTGGTTTGACCACACAGATGAGCCACTTCTCCTTCTTTCTCCTAGTCTCTTCCTTGTGCTTGGACTAGAAGCTCTGCTGACCTCCTGGTGAGTCAGCTCAGAACGCTAAACTGGCAGAGCAACACTCCCTGGTGTTTCTTGTGTTGATTTTCTGCTGCTTTAGGTTCCTGAACAGCTTGATGCAGGGTCAAACAAATGCCGCTGTCAGCCCCGGGGAACTGATGAGTGTTCCACGCTGCCCCTTCAGTTCAGCCGCGCAAGCCACACCACAGCCTACAGAGGCTTACCATACACTGCAGAAAAAACTGTTTCAGAAGGCTGGCCTCAGCTATGCAGATAAACTCTAGTTCTGGTGAAGTCAGTGAGAAAATTGCAGCAATTTCATTGGTTAAGGATTATGCTTTTAAAAATATATTTTTTTAACAGCTGACTTGGTGGTAGCTTCAGATAGTCTCCTTCTCCCTGCCACTTTCAATGACAGTAATCATATGTCTGTATTTTTGGCCTGACTGGATTTTCTTCCACCTTCACTGTAGACCCTATTCTTCATACTATAAATTATCTTAGCAGAAATGATTTATATCATGTGCGTGCATTTAATTTTCGGCTCAGCAAAAAGAAGACCATGCTAATCAGAGATGCTTTTCAGCTGGCCACTTTTACGTGACCTAGTGCTTTTGAAATGTGACAAGGGAGAAAAGCTAAGATGATGATGAATGTAACGGCGCAGATGCTTTTTCAAGCCATTAAATAATACGGTACGAAGGACTCCAACAGAATAGCACTCCAYCCAGGCCAACGGGTGCGTTTGCTGTGCAGAGTGACAGCTCCACGAAACAACAGATCTGGCCTTGCCCTCGCGAAGCGCCCATGAGGAACGGACTGAATGTCCCAGGAGGCACGAGAGCAGGAGCTAATACTTAAGCTACCTGGTAAACAAACACCACAGAAATGCTGCAGGCAAAACGCCGCGCATATCTTACACTAAAGGCTAACTTTCRACAAACCAAGTGGTAGCATCAGCYGTGGAACCACAGTGTCAAGTTAATRCAACTAACACAGTGCCAGCTAACATAAAATCAGAGCTAGAGTGCCCCATCAGAATGGGGTCCCAGGCCTCTCAGGACACCAGAGAACCCCCACGTTCTGGGGCAGAAACTCCCGTTTCAGAGGCAGACCGATCTCCATCGAGATGGAACTTCACATCTTCTGCCTCTCAGAACATGTGTTCTTCTGTAACACACTGAGCAGGTCGGCTCTTCAGTCAAACGGATCATTGTTACCAACTCAAAGCAGACAGTCCAGCGAAATGTGCAGCAACGCAGGAATTTATGTTATCTGCCTGTGACTTAGAATCATAAGGTCCAAGCTTGGGACCTTAGGAAGTCTCTAGTCCAACCTCCTGCTCCAAGCAGGATCAGCTATGAGATCAGACCRTATTGCTCTGTGTTTTAACCAGTTGGGTCTTAAAAATTTCTAAGGATAGAGACCGCACCACCTTGCTGGGCAATCTGTTCCGATACCTGGCTGTCCTAAAGTGAAAGAGTTTCCTTACATCATTGCTAATAACTTGCCCAGGTCTTTACCACACAGGGGTTCTACTCGCACTTGTTACTATTATGTTACCAGTTTTCCATAACAGGCACCTTATCTTGTGACATTTAAACAAATGGCCTCTATTTATTCAAAACTAACGGGAATTTTTTTTAAAAAATCTTGACCTATCAGGACAAACAAGGGCTTTTTAAACAAATAAATCTCACCTATGTTTAAAATGCTTTTAGCCCTTTCCATGCCAACTTCAAGTCTGTGCAGTTCAGCAAGAATTTTACCTGTCTTTTACAGAATTTTGAATGCACTATTTCAAGACAGATGTATGCTTTTTATAGAGTAGAATTCAAATGAAAACAATACAGATATTCTCCTGTATCTCAATCTACTTTAATTGGCAAAGCACATGGCATTACATCTTCTATCTGACTGTGAAAGCCTTTGAAAAACAGGAGTAAGACAAAACACATAGCTGCTTAGTAGAATGTTTTAACATAAACCTATTTCTCTACAGACGAGCAAAAACTCATCTGCAGGTGCCTAAGGCAGGGTGAACGGGAGTCAGCTTTGAAAAAATCTTTTAATAGAAAGCTATATAAATGCCTACCTGGAGAAATGGTTTTTTTATTTATCAGTTTTTTATTTAATTTATATTACAATTTCTTCAAGAGGATGGTTTTAAACAGCATGCAATTACAACAATGTGCAGTGGTCTTTGCTAAAACAAACAGAAGTAGCAAAAGGCCAACATGCCAACATGTAGAATACCCTCCAGGAGTTGAAAACATCGTTTGACTTAGGGCAAATGAACTGTGACTTGACTAAGCCATACAATTTCTTGATTGCCAATTCTCTATGATGTAACTCACGCTGCTGAATGTTCTTTTAAACAATAAAATCAAGTTGCTGATATCATGATACTGAAGAAGACTCTCTGCCCCTTTAGACTGCAAAGCAGCAAATCTAAACAGGTTAAAAATAGGGGGAAAAAAAACTCAAAATGATGCAGTATTTGATCACTTAAAACATTTAAATATTTTTAAGTTACTCTCAAAATTTTGTTGAGAAAGTTGTGGAGAAAACGCTGACAGGATTTTGAACAGAAAGAATTTGTGCCCTGGAGCCAGCTGGCCACGCAACATGGTCACCACTAAAAAAAAAAAAAAAAAAAGAAATGGGAAAACAGGAAGGTGATAAGTGCAAAAGAATGACAGGACAACAACTGGAGATAGCTGACTTCTTTGTTCAGGTGTCAACACCTCCTTTTCTTCCTAAGCCATTTCTACTGCTCCTGCCTCAGACATCCTCCAAACCCCAGAAATCTCTTTAGACATCTCTACATATGTACACCTTTTCATCTCAGCAAGGGAAAACAATGTTTCCTTCTGTTTTTTTCTGATGATTTGCTAGAGAATATTGGTAATCCTACTGCTCTGTAGTATACTTAAAACGAACTGTTTTGAAGATGGATTGAAATGCCTCCTCTTCACACTGCCTATTAATCTCAGCAGCTGTTTCTTGCTTTGTTGTAGAACAAAACAACTGAGATTAGCTCTTACTATGTGCACACAACAGGATTTTTTTTTTCATAATAGAGTGCTGCCACTCATTTAGCAGGGGTGAGATATAAGGAGTAGGAGAAATTATGTGGTGCCTGAACAGAGAATGTGACAGTATTCTCAATAAGAGGAAGCCTGCTTAGGTACAACAGAAAGGTAAGTGAACACAGTATTAGGGCTGCACAGTTAGAAATACACAGTAGCATGAGATGCCAACGTACCAGAGCTCTTCTTAAGAACTGAAGAYGATGTTCAGTAACTTGCTAAACTACTTTTCAATACCTGTCCCTACGCTCAAGCCCAGTTTTTTGCTTTGAATTGAAACCTGCACAGCTATGGTTACGTTTGACTAAAAGTAACTGTAATGCTATAGGGTTTTTTCCTTCWTACTTTTTTGAGGAACAAAGACTATAGGAGAGAGATGAGATCCATCAGAAGGAGTACACGCACATAGCAAATGGGAGGAACCAGGAGTCTATGCGGAGTTACTGAGCTTTGATCCCACAAGAATTACAGAAACATGGTGAGATAGTTCACATGACTGGAGTGGTGTGACGGATGGTTACAGGCACTTTAGAAAGGACAGGCTGGGAGGTGAGAAGGAGGAATTGCTTTCTCTGCAGAAGAGCAGCTTGAATACACAGGACTTTGCCTTGCAGTAGGGGATGAGTCCACTGAGAGTTTATGGGTAAGGATCAGAGGACAAACTGCTAGCCTATGATACAGCATGGCTGCATAAACTAATATTCACTTTAACCTTACACTTTCTTAAACTTTTAAATGCTTAAGTCATATTCTCAGCAAATCAGTCACTTCAGTAAAAACCACAACAGGGAGTTTCACTTTCCCATGAAGGCTACCAAAACTCAAAATTAAAAAACTTCTCTCAAAATCACATTATATTGCACTCACTAAATAACAGAACCATAATGAAACTAGCTTACAACAGCTTAGGGCAATAAAGCAGGTTCCTGGCATTCTGGCATAAAAAACAATTTTGCATTTGGAGGTTACTCTTCACAATTACGGAGATGGCACCATCAGCTGAAGTAGTACTATCACAGTGATACAGCTGTCTGAGGAATACCAAAGCAGCTTCTCTCCTCTTCCCCTGGCCTTAATTACATCAAGTACTGTGTGCTTTGGAGAATGTGATCTCAAAGGAGCTACTGCTCCAAATACAGCTTTCTGCACCAAAAAAACCCACAAACAAAAAACCCAAACAACACATGATTCTCCAAATCCACCATCAAGGTTTACACTAATAATTATTCAGTTTTTATGTATGCTTGAGGATCTTCAGCATTGTAGCCTGAGGAGCATCTGAAAATCACCACCATTTGCCTATTTTGCTTTTTTTTTTTCAGAGAGGTCATTCTTACAGTGGATAGGTATACACCAAATGATTTGAAAATCATCATCTGCTRTTGTAAAACCATCTGCCTCCTCTCTGTTTTCATTATTTTCATCTTCTCCTTCACTTTCGTGTCCTGAAGTAGTCATCTCCTCTCATCATTAATACTCATTTTACAGTAATCGTTTCCACTGAAAGAGATGTAAAGTATACTTAAAGAGTATTTTCTAGACTTAAATGATACTCAGCAGATTTTCACCAACTGTTATCATAACATTGGCACCACCAGTGATGGTGGAAATGAGGAAAAACTCATTTCTACTGTAGTGCCATTATTTTAAATAATAGATTTGATTCATTGTCCTTCTTCAGAAAAAGTCTTTCATTTCGAAATTCTTTCCCTACTACCTATTATATCTATCTAGAATCAAATTCTTTTAAAAAACAGGAAAGCTTATGCTGCTTTACAATGTGACTTGGTCTTTTTAAGCTTATTCTTTTCCCATTTTAAATCTTGATAGCCTCCTGCTTTTCTTCCTGTTGTGGTAGAAGAAGCGTTCATTGACAGTACTGCAACACTAGAGACGCTTCAATAAACGGGGCAGAAGACTATTATTCTTAAAGTTGAGAGAATAATACTTATCCAAGGGAAGCATCAAATCTGATTTTGTAATGAAAGAGGCTCTGCAGAAGCACAAGGACCAAGCAGCAGCTGTGTCACTCAGTTTGCAGTCAGCTGATGCTGCAGAATGTCGCGTCCGACTCTGAGAAGTCCAGTGATCACATTTATGGAAATAAAGAATGAGATCTGTTAGATCTCTACTGAAGTGCAAAGTCACAAAAAGCCCTTGAAAATTTCTTGAAAGGGTTATCTTCTCAAGAAAACATATAATAATCTAACTAAGCTTCATTCAGGACGTCATGAAAATTAGGGAAAATGCCAAAAAAAATTTATGATGTAAATGAAAGCTACCACAGTAAAAGACTCTTAGGATTACTTTGTTCTGGGGAAAGTCTTTACGAAGGTAGATTGCTGTTACAGATCTGTGAGACCATGCAGCAAGGATCAAATCAATCACATGGGCCTTTGCACAGCAGTGTCATATGAGAAGCAGAAAGCAGAGACAGGAAAACATGCAGTTTATGGCCTACGACACCCATGCTGACGCTATCCTAATATAGCAGCTCTTAATGCTATCGRGCTCAAGACGCATGAAACCAACCAGTGAAGTTGGTTAAAACAAACGCCTCCCCCCCTTCAAAATAATGAGATCTAATACAGTCCACCAAACGAGTATTTTGAAATTACATTGTTTTTGTGTTTCTCACATCCAGACTTTTTCCTAAAGCAGCCATAGGATTATTTAGCAGCTCCGACTTCAGTATGTCCTATGTAAACAGTGCAATAACCACTCGTTACAGAACAGAAATTGGAGACAGAACTGAGCAGCATGCTCCGTAATCKAAAGTTGAGAGACAGAGTCCTGACACCTGAGACAGATCAGTTACTGGCCCTCTTTAATAAGCAGTCTGTGCATGAAGGTCTCATGTACAAATAAATACCTTCCCTTTGGGAACTCAAAGAAAAGGGACTAAATAGAAAGAAGATACTAGCTCAAGGGTACACATCCAAACTTGGTAATAGTTGGTTTTCCTGCACTATGGATTAGGTTTAATGACCTGCACTAAAAATTCAGATGCCATATTTATGCTTCATAAGAACCTTGTTAGCTTCTCTCTACGACTCTCCCCTCTTACCCTCAAGAAGGAAGCAGATATTTATCCTAGGGGCAAGTTTCYTGAACAACTTTCAATGCAATATAAAAGCTTTTTGTCCAGGTTACTCCAATTCTGTGCCTACACATTGCATGTTTTTCATCATTAAACATCCAAATGGTGGAACACCCTAATTGGAGAAGCTGTGTAGTCTCTACCCTTGGAGGTTTTCAAGACTTTAATTAAAGATTTGAGCCATGTGGTCCGATCCCAGAGCTGACCCTGCAGTGAGCACAAGGCTGGGCTAGAGACCTCATGAGGTCCTCTCCAACCAGAATTCTTTGGTGATTCTATGATCAAAAACACTGTTCATGAAAGTTATTTAGCTATTTACACTTGATTCTATTGGGGGGGGGGAAGTACCTCAAACACTCTCCTGTCCCCATCACTGCCACACTGTGTTTATTTTGGGTTATATATTAGGACGAATAGCAATTTAAATTAAATACCGAAAAGAACTAGACATAAGCTACCCGAAGGCTCTTAAAAAGAATGGCAGTTCAGCTCTGTGCAATCCTATTTACTTCATCACAAGCTGTGCCACTTCTGGAATCATTTCTAGCTCTAATGAGCTTGATGCTTCAAATCTTCCTTTATTCTTATTGAAATTCTTTGCCCTCTCTTTTGAAGCTCCAATGATTAGGATCCCTTCTCACATACACACACATATAATCTTTTTTTTCCCCCCCATTGATTCTTGGGCCAGCCAGTTTCCCCCACAGCCACGCAGCGTTTTGTACACTATAGGTCACTTCCTTCCAGATTGCCATAACTGCTCCCTCATCCACTTTTATTTGTTCAACCAGGAACAAGGTAACAAGGAACAGGCACCATAAATACGGAGGAGCTTTCATAAGACAACAGGTGACATTTCTACCAAATGCTTCTGCTGAACTGCTTTTCCACCATCATTCCCAGAACCACCATGTTATTCACATAAATGGGGCCAGCTTGAGAGCAAGGAGTTTTGCAGTGCCATGATTCACCAGAAACAGTTTTCAAATCCTCTCATAGTGTCAAATGATAGAATCCAAACAGAACTAGGTGGTGTGGAGTGGAAACCAGCAACAGACTAATATCTGCCCAGAGTTTTCCTATTAAAAAATGCTTTTATGCAAGGTTCAAGTCAGCACTAAAACTCAGGAATTCACTGCTGCCTAAAATAATGTGACAGAGGAGGGACTTCATTCTGCAAATCAAATGTATTCATCATTGGATAACATGTAAATTTACTATAATGACAGCTCCTCTCTCTACTTTTCTTATTTTCTTTTGCAGAAGATATGAATTGTAATGACTCAATAACAGTTCATTGAGCATTCCCTTCATGTACTAMATTTTTGTTGTATTAACTTACAAGCCATATTGGTTGGATGTGTGATATTTGTTTGAACAATGTACAATTTTGCAATGTAAACCTGAGGTCAGTTTGCACTGTCTGAAGAAATTACCATCAAATTAATATTGATTGGAAGTTAGTAGGCACAGCTACGCCTTGCTCCCCACCATAAAGCAGCCACCGTCACATCGTTGTTTGAATCCAGCATCAGCGTTATCCTCTCCCTATGTCACGGGTAGCACAAACACTAAGTGTTCCAAAGGGAGCTGGGAGCATTCACTACTTTCAAGTATACTGTTTATTAAATAGTAGATATATTTAATATATTATATTAAAGAGAAGATGTTCTTGGTGAACTTGATTCAAGGAATTGATAATGGAATCTGTTGTCTTTCATCTTGAGATCCACCAGTTTGAATACAGCCCACGTTTGTTATAACAAAGAATCTTATCTCTGGGTGGCTGACACACTTTAGTTTATTTCTTATTTCCCACCAATCAAGCCCCAAATTAGGAGCAGCACTAGCATCCCCCTCTCTAACAGTCTTGTTGTCAGAGCCCTTGCACAGGAATTAAGAGACTTGGGTTTAAGGATTTCTCCAGACTGAGAACATCTGAGCCTCCAGTTCCTACTTCCCAGGAGAGTGGTCCAGACATTTGATTAGAAGACAAGGATGAAACTATTTTTATGTATCTCATTTTGATGTGTTAGAGAAGGAAGAAGTAAGAAAGACTAGTAACTCAGACAAATCCCTCATTTGAAAAGCAAGTTCTGTTTATAGCACTGTTCATATGCATTAGGTTACGATTCCTCAGTACAAAAACGAATATGTAATCTGAGCAACCAATCTACAACAACAACAAAAATTAGGCTTCTGTTTACTTATTYTTCTTTTCTAGGTTCAATAATTTTGCATTCTTCCCTACACAATCTCCCGGCTTAAGCAGTAGGGATACGGGAGCTTCATTCCAGTCTGCTCTACAGATTAAGAGCGTACAGCTACTCAGCCCTTCAGCATCTCAATTTCAGAACCAGCTTTAAGAGAACCCTGACTGTCCTGGAGCTCTCAGAGGAGGAAGAAGTGCAGGGTACCGGGGCAGGAGTGGTGGTAGATTTTTGCTCTGACGAAGTGAACACACGCAACAGTGGCTCCTTGTACTCTTTCATCTGTTCTGACATGCTCTCCTTCTGTGTACTCTTTTCCTCCATTTTTCTTCCCTCCATGTTTCTCCATTATGGGATTTGTGTGTCTCAGCCCACCAAGCTTGTCATACATGCATCCCAGATTAAATATAAAAATAGGTGCAACCAACAACCAAGGTGCCCATGTTTAATTTTAATTCTGATATTCAATATAATTTAGCTACACTGAACCAAGAGTGCTCTTCTGGTACCCATAAAAAGGTTATGTCATTAGTCATAATTCAAATGTACATTAGCTGGAAGTTTAAAAGACTAACCAAATGCTTTTCATATTAATCTTCAGTCCAGCTATTTTAATAAGAACACATAGTAATGGGAATTTCTAGATTTAATATTTCAAATGGGACAGCTGAATGCAGAAAATATAAAAAATAGCAGAACAAAGGAGTATCTTGGAGTGAAGCTGGGCTCAGATATCCCTATCTGAGCCGAGCTCAAATGTCTTATCTTGAAGCATCTTCTCTGGATATGGGGCTCTGATGAGAAAATGAGTTTAATGAAGGGGAGAGGGTACCTGGTGTGGAGGGCAGGAATTGTGAATGGAAAGCCACCATATACTCTGTTTGTTTGGCTTTTCCTCGCTTAATCTTTTATCACGATGAACTGCTTACAAATTCTAGTACCAGGATGATGAAAAGAAAAATATTTTAAGAAATATGAAACCAAAAGATAAGCACCAAGTGACTGTGTGAATACTCTCCCTTGTGTGCCCACTACAACACTGGCACTCCTTAGTGGAGAATTCACAGTACTATCATAAAAGAAGTTTTAAAAGGACGTCTGATGATACAGTATCTTAGTAGAAAGTAGCTGAAGGAGAAGAAAGCGCCTCAGGGATAGTCTCTGAAAAGTACAAGAAAGAATAAGCATGTTCTGTCTAGAGAAAAGGCCAGCAAGTGGTAAAATATATTGCTGAGTTATCCTCACACTACCAAGCTAGTTTCAGAAACACCTTTTTGAACTGTATTAGTCTGTACTGTCCTTTAAAGTATAGACATTCATTATAATCCACAGAAAAATTCAGTCTCCAAGTCTGAAAAGCTCTGAAACTTTGATTTTTAGGATCGACAAAGTTCTAATAGTTTTAGCATCTAAACATCAGAAACTATTTCATTTTAAAAATGGAACAAAAATTAATGAAATGTATTTTACTATGCAAAAAAAGTCAGTAAGAACAAATCTTTGAGGAGAACTGGCACATACAAATTCCTGCTAGCACACAGAAATGCAAAGGCACGGATCCAATGAACAGTACTACAGAGCAGCAACAGAATAGAAGAGAGGACTGAAAATGGGGAAAAAAGGCTATAGAAACTGCAAAGCCAAAATATCCTCATTTAAACTCCTTTGATCCAATAGGTGCATGTCAGTCTGTCAAAAAATGTGAAAAAGCTTACTCAAAGCAAGAATTATGTGGGGACTTCTGATATGTCCACAAGCCAGAGTTGATAATAGATACATAATTTCATATTTTTCATACATTTCAAAGGGCTTTCACAGCAAACGGGCAGGTACTTTGCAGGTAGTAGATTCACCATCATTTAACTATTCAGTTCTTGCAGTACATTCAGTTCAGACTGATTGCCAAGCTTTTAAGTTCCTTTTAACGCTCAGGGATATTTCTCAGTCCAGTGCCTAGCAGGAGACCACTGTCAATTGCTTTCCAAATATTACTCAGGGTTATTACAGACAACGTGTAGCAAAAGGAAAAGGAAGCTCAAGATCGCCATGAAACAGGCTACAGAACTCCTCTCTCTGTACAGCTGTACACCTATCAAATCAAAGAACAAGCCAAAAAAAAAAAAATCATCAACTCAAACAACCAGTAYTGTGTGGTTTGGAAAGCCTGGAGGGCTTCATCTGCTCAAAGTCACTTAATTAAAATTGTGTACTTGAGTGCAATCTTTAAATCACTTTTCTAATTAGGAAAAGCACTCTGGCCAATGTCATTAGCTGTGCAACGTCAGCATGGTACCAAAACAGCTTTGAGTGCAAGTGCACTAGAGATTAGTCTCATTATTCTGCAATAGTATCCTAATCAGAGGAAAAATTCATCATAAAAACAGGCATCTAGTGAAGGAAGGGGATCCAAGCATCAGTCCCTGCTACTGAATGCCACACAGGGTGCTGGATTAATCTAATTACATTGGAGTTCCTTTTTCTAAGAAGCTATTTAAYAAAATATACCGAGATGATAATAGAATTGACTCACTTCTCCTACAAAATGTAATTAAGATTTGTTTGGTGGAGCAAAAGACATGGTTGAAAAAGAAATCAATATAATTTTTTAGTAGTTTTTGACAGCTGGAGAGTGTGGGTATTGTAATAGATTAAATACAATTATCCTAGTCATYCTAGTCTATCATTCTAAAAATGATAACAGTAAAGCTCAGAACAACATGCAGCATCAATTTCAACCTCTCGGTGTGCAATAGTGCTAATTTTGGAGCAWATCGCTTTTTTTCAAGTGTGGAATAAGCTGTCCACAATTTTGCTTCAGCAACAAACAGCCAAAAGTGATAAAATACTACCTGAAAAGCAGATCAAGATCAATGCAAGAAGTGAGAGAGATGCATCAGTGTTCTGGGATTGCAGGGAACTAATCTGATGTGGATTAAACACTACACTGTCTTTAATTTTTTTTWAAAAAAATCCCACCAGTGGTTTGGAAATAGAAGGGCACCAGCAAGTCTCTTGGTTTAGTTAAACCTCAGATGCTTCATTCTCTTTCATTTGCCTAGTCTTGGAGCCTGGCTTGGAGCACTGACACCTCATGATGACTTCAAATAATAATCTGGACTCCAGCACTTCTGAAAACCTGCCTGCAAAACAGACATAAGCATAGCTGCTTCTTCTACCTAAGCAAAAGCTTCGACAGCTAAGTARTCTTGGCTACTTGCATCACTGGATTGCTCCCCATAAAGAGAAAGTTAGCATCTCATTCTTTATATATTCTAATATTATTTTTAGACACTCAGATTTTCTGCTTTTGATCCCTATGCTTCTTTCTCCTGATCTGGAGAACAACTCTCAGATGTAATCCTCTCCCCCTCCTTTTTTAAGTTCACATAAGGCCTGTGAACTAATGCTGAATCCACACACAAAGACAGAGGGTGGTAAGGACACAAAAGCTTGCAGAAAGCAGGATTCCTATCAACTACTCCCTAGCAGAAACACTTAATAGGCTCTAATATAAAGGAAATGCATATAATTAATATAAATGAATATAATATAAATGAAATAATCTCCTGATCTTTTCAAAGTTAAATTCAAACTACAGAACTAGATTTCATGCCGATTTAGGCTAACACAGCATATTCTGCAGAAAGTTTATGCCCAGGCAACTTGATCATGTGTGATCATGAGAATATACCCATAGTCAGAGACACTCAAGTACAGACCGCTGCACATGGTAGAAATGTATTCCAAATGCAGACAATCTGATGGTATTTTAGCATAAAGCATATCTTAAAGATCTTTCCCAGCTCTGGCRCCTAGTAATGCATATCACATATAGCGAGTGACTGCAGCAAGAGGAGAGAAACACACCTTTTTGTCATAAGATTTTATACTCCTTAATTTTGCATGATGCTGAAAGATTGCTATCTGCTTATCCTAATAAATTAAAAGCTAAAGTATATGGGCATATTCTTTACAGGTCTGACAGTCAGAGAGAAGAAGAAAGAAAAGAGATGTCTCCATATTCTAAGCACAGACACATTCCTGAATGACAAAGGCTTTTCCTTCATCTTATTGTCTTAAAAAAAAAAAAAAAAAAAATCCTCTGAGCAGCTGTACGCCAACTTATTAATAAATTCTGTTAAAAAAAAACAGGTTCTAATAGCTCAGTTCAAAACATTCCTACTCTTGATATTGTTTCAATAGTACTTGAACAGAAAGGGAAAAAAYAGAATAATAGGCTACATTTCAAGATTACTCAATTGAGGCCTTTTCTTTTTTTTTGCTGAAGATGGGGGCAAGAAAAACATTATAAAACCAAAGACATGAAAATATGAAGCTGAATATAGATTAAAAATATGTGAATTAATGTTTATAGAGATAGTGCTTATAAAAAGGGATATTAATGAGAAATTGTTTCACCGTGATTAACAAGCTGTCAAATGCCTGGGTGGACTTGTCAATCTTACACTATTTTTTCAAATCCTATGTTATCTTTTAAAATACAGGGTATTTGGCCCCTCAAACAACACAATGCAGCAAAACATTTGAGCCTTCTCACCAGAATACAGCTTCTATGCCAGAAAGAGGACACACACCGATCCTATTTCCCTCCTCTGCAAAGCGGACCGAAGCCTGGCTATGAAGTCCCCTGCCCATCGTGCTCCGCATCGCAGGCAACAGTCAGTGCGGGAGGCTTTGGGTGCAATCAGTCCTACAGAGTGACAAGGCTTTCCAAAAACATCATCTCACAGGTACAACATACGCAGTTTGCAGGAGCAGATGACTACAAAAGTTACTTTATCTTCAGCATAAACACAGGTCATAACATTTCACCGTAACTAAAGGGAGGTATGAAGATGTTAAAGGAAGAAGGTAAATAAACACAGGATCAAATCTTTTTTCTTCCCATCAGTATGCACACACATATATCAGAAAAGCAAAATACACATTCATAGGCTGGATACAAGGAACATTATTCAAAGCCCTCCAACATTTCTGCCAAGAACAAATTGTGCTAACAAAATAATATATGATTATCATATGCAACACAGGAAAATCCGGAGAACAGAAGCACTAGTTAACCAGGTGTAGAACACACACCAATTAAAAGTCCAAGGAGATGTCCAGTGAGACATCCATTTAAAAATGAAGAACAGAAAATGGATGGGGTAAAGATTGTCAGAAAGATGAAAAGCCAATAGTRTCAGGAAAACATAAAGCTACAAAAAGCTTAAAGGAAGGTTGCCTGAATATACTGCAGTCCAATAAACACCCAAAGGAAAGCAGGTAGCAAGAAGAGACAGACATGTAGATTATCCAGCAAGATAGAAAAGAAACAGGAGAGAAAAAAAAAATCACATTGAATTGTTGCAACTCAGGAAGGCAACAGAAAAAAAAATACGCCAAACAGAAGTAAATTCTGTGTTAGAGAGGATTTCAGCATATCTGATCTTTTCATTGGTACTTTTGCTATGTTTTCACTGAAGAGGGCAATTATAAGGAAATTGAAGAACCCTGTGCTAAGAAACCCTCACACATCYGCTGTCAGCAGGTGATATATATATAAAAAGTATCTAATAACTCTTACTTAGCATATATACTGTATGTGGCACTGGAAGATTAGATATGCTGAAAACATCCTTCAGGAACAGAGATATCAAGAGAAAAAGGAAGAATCAGGGAAAGGTAGAAAGAGGAAAAAGGTATCAAAGCCCAGCATTGAGTTTTAGGTGTGTTTTACACTGGTTTAGCTTGAAAAGCTGCATTATATTTGTCTGAGAGCAGTCAAACAATGCTGCAAGGCAGAAAATGGCCAGTCACTTAGAGATGCATCYTCAGTTAGTAACATGCTTCTTTAGTAAAGGAGATATTAGGACATTTTTCATTATAGGCCAAAGCCAATAGCATATGTACTGGAAGCTGGCTCTGTTACATAGGTGTAGCTAAACTACAATGTCACTTGGGACTTCTAAGCTGCCTTACCTCAAACATCTCTTGCTCTGTTCTACGATGATCATCTAGGAGCTGCTCCATATAGGACAGATTATGGAATTTTTCTAGGTAGCTGCTGTATTGTTTTTGCAGTTCCTCCTCAATCTTCTCATACTCATCCATAAAAGCAGGACTAGAGAGAACAAGGACAAAGTGCCCAGAGAATTTGACTTGTAGACACAGAATTCTGAAATGCATTTTTGTTTCTGAAGCTGCCTTTCCACATTCATTAAACCAATCTAAAAGAACCTTTTATTTTCAAGATTCTATACTGCTTCACAGACTTAAAGCATTAGGCAAAAACCAGTAACCTATCCTGCAAAAATTGTACACAGCAAGGACAGTGTACCTGCTACTAAGCTCTTCTAAACAGGCAGAGGGGCAGCATTTCAGCAGACAAATCTAAGGAGAAAGGTTAATAATCTTGCTATTCCACAGCTTCAAGATCTAACTTGTAGTATGGCTTGGAAGTCACGTACGTTGTCTAGAGACTTATTTTATTTGCAATAAAACTGTGCTGTATAACAGGACTTGACAGCAAGAAGCCATGATGTCCTTTGCTACAAAGACAACTACTGGGCCCCAGAGAACACTACTGCTGTTTTATGCTTSGCACTTACACAATATACTTCTCCCAAAGTGTTACTGATCAAAATGCATCTAAATGAATTCAACGACATTTCTTCCACTGCTCATTTTTCTAATATTTCTATTATTTGTTCTTCATATGAGGTCACAAATAAGTCTTGTAAACAGCATAAGCGCACTAGTTAGCTAGGTGCACGAAATCAGCCCAAACTGTGATTCTCAACATCTTGATTTCATGGCAGGCTGCATCACTGCCTAGAGGAACTGATCCCAACATAGGATGCTTAATGACTTTCTCGTACYGGTGGCAGGGAATGCTAGAAGCCTCTAGCAACAAAGGGTATAGTTGCTCCAGTCAGTTGTTATTTTCAGGAGATCTATTTGATACCATTTATATTAATATCCTAAAGAAGAGTGAGGCCTGCTACCTGACTACTTTGTACAGCTCCAGCAACAATTAATAAAAAATTCCAAGTAATATTCCAGCTACTTTAACAGCACTATAGTGCTGATTTCAAATATACAGTAACTGAAAAATGAACAGTTGCAATCCAGATTGGGCATCTGCAGAGAAAAAAAAACAAAAAACAAAAAAAACCAAAAAACTCTTGCATAGGCCATCAACTCAAGACTCATTATAGACTTCTCTTAATGCTTACTGCAGTGAAAAGTATGCACAGTACCATCATTTATGCTAATGATCATTTATGCAATAGATGATTAGTTCATAATGTTTACCGAACACTTTGCAGGGTCTGTAGCCTCTTCTGGCTTATTTCCAGTTCCAGTTTTCGTTTTTCAATCCTGGCTTCCAAATTAGCTTCATCCAAAGCCACGTTATTCAACATGTCCTTAGTCTTTTGGACTTGTTCCTATGAGGGAAGAGTGGTGAACCGTGGTTTGCACTGGAACAATTAGAGTTATCTTTCAGATGCTGGACAAGATTCCGTATTATTTCACATCACAAGCTATCAAAGAACCTCAGAACAACGAACTAGAGCATAAACTGAGCTCAGGTGATTAGATTTTTTTTTAATGCTTTTTAGAGTGAAAGTCACAAACTAGCTGGACCTCTGGTCTGACCTGGCACATTCTTTGTTAGGTGTTTAAACAATAGTATCAAAATCATTAGGTGTCAGTAGTGCTTAAGATATTCATCCTGTGCTCTCCACCAAGTATATACCAATCTGACCTTGTTTTGAGCTGCCTAGTCGTGCACTGGCTTCCCCAGTCAAGCCGGGGGTGTTGGTGAATAGTCCCTCTGTTCCAACACCTAAAGGACAGTGGGCTGGAGATGGGTTCCCCTTTCTGCTTCTTCAGTGACAGCACTCCTCTCCCTGTTCTCAGCAGAGGCCCAAGCACAGCTTTCACTTTTGAGAAGGGTCAGTGTATCCTAAAAGATGGACAGATCAGGGTCTCTTACTTTAGAATGCAGGGAGTACAAGAGGTTAGCACAGGGACAGAGAGAYCTGACAATTCACAACCCCTAAAACCTCCCCAATTCTTCATCTAGAAAGATTAGTGATATTAGAATATATGTATTWAAAAAAGGAAAAAAAATCATAAAAGATCCAATCATCATCCATTACTACAGAACATCCTGCCTTGCTGCAGGCTGAATTCAAACAGCGTAAGYTACAGCTCATGAGGCTAGTACCACCACTGTCATGCCTGGCAGTAGACCTGCCAWTAAAAATTCCAACACAGTAACAAAAAATGTTATTTATATTAAGAGAGAATTCAAGCATTATTCATTGTGGAAAGCTGGCATAATTGGAAAACATCCACAGGTATCTCTGCAGGTAACAGCACATGGGGCAAGACTAACATGCCCCCGCTACAAGTCAGCTTCTCTACAACTTCCTGTCTCTCATTTTTGTACTTTCTGACCTCTGCAAAATGTCAGATTTCTTTAAAAATAAAAATCTGCCCTGGGCTTTGTTTTTTAGTGAGAGGGAAAAATAAAGCCCCCCCCAAAACCCAGTAAAAATAGGAAGGAAATAAGCACCAGAAGAAAAACTGACAGGATGCGCAAAGACATCTTTCAAGATACAAATGCCTGAACAAATACAGCTGAGAAATCCCTGGTACTATTTCAGTGAATTTTTAGGCTTCCATCAATATTTTCGTTCTTCCTGAAAAAAAATGCCGCTTTTATAACAAACTTAATCTGTCCTATATCTTTGTTCTTTTCTGAGTCCTGCTGTGTCTTTTCAGAAGGTAGGAAGTATCCCCAACATTACAATAGATGCTACTGGAATCAGAAGGGAAAGTAGAAATATTCGAGCTTCTTAAAATGAGCTGAGTACATTAAATGTGCTTGTTCTCTAGAAATTGTGAGCATCTCGAGTTAGACAGCATGACTACTTACTTGCTGAAATTCCAGCACTAACTGTTACTTGCTGTTCRCCTATAATAGGTCATTTCATTAACTGGTCCAGAACTAAACCAGCAGAGGTACGTGTTATTGATATTTCCCAAGAAACCAATTGCTCTAATATGCTGATGTTAGTTTATTAGCACTACTGCCTAGAATATCAATGCACATTAACAACATTTAGAATTCATATAGATTGCAAGCCATAGCAGAAATGTAAGGAAAGATCACCTGGAATACCTATTGATTAGGCATCGGCTATTTAAACCTGGAACTCTGCTCTGTGTAATTATGCAATTGGACTGGACACAGTTTGCAGTTAAATAATTTAAATTACTTACTGGGGCTTAATTAGTCACCATACTTGCACAATGGCTGGCATGGCACCTAATGGTTCAGAGATATAAAAGCCAAGCAGTGGAGCAAGAACAATGTTCCCAGGACTGGAATAAACCAAGGAACCTCTGGAACTAAAACCATATTGGGGGATCAGTGTAGCACTAAACCAGTGCAGTGCCAGTACTTCTTACCTCTTGA
The DNA here is from genome assembly GCF_003343005.1 of Rhea americana. Taxonomy (NCBI): domain Eukaryota; kingdom Metazoa; phylum Chordata; class Aves; order Rheiformes; family Rheidae; genus Rhea; species Rhea americana. Next base: position 304,423 of record NW_028186528.1, on the reverse strand, counting down.
CTGGCTCCAGCTATCCTGCCTCCAGAGCCCAACTTCATACCTCCAAAGACACCAGCACACTTTGGGTTATCAAATCTACAGAGTTAGGGCAGCAAGTTTAAGTGGCTTAGAAAACACAGATGGACTGTAGATTTCCGTGTTGATTTAGGCTACCTTTATCCTTCCTAGAGTCTCTGGTGCTGCTACCAAACCCCTTTCAGAGACAGATTGTGACTTAAACGGAGAGGATTTTTCTGTCATTTGCTCCCTAAAGCAAGAGAGGCCAAGCACAGCTCTCTGGTATTTCTGTTAATACAGCTGCATCAATCTTACCAGCAAAGCCACATCAGCTGAAGGATTCTTTCTGCACATCAAACCAACACAGTTATATAGTGTAATAGTCTGACAGCAGATTTGGTCTTAACAGGKTTTTCTAGGGCCTGCTGCTAACACAGTTTACTTTTTCTGCTGCAGGCCATGATTTCCAASTCAGAATCAGCATTGTGAAGGCACCTCTCACTCTACTGARAGCTATTAGTTGAAACTAACAGGTYTGTTCGCTTTGAACGCAATATTTTTCCTAAGGAAACCAAAAGGAACATCAATGACTATATCCATTGTAATGACAGAAGGAGTCATCACAGATTGATCACTGCCCTGAAGGACTTGTATTTGCACATTTGATGTTACCTAAAGACCAAAAGTTGCATTACCCATTCACCGAAGTTCAGCATTGCCTGTTACCTAACCAGGGGCAGTACTGCTTGGCCCAGATCTTTGAAGATGTGTGCTATGCCATGCTTAACCCTAGACTGCTACTAAAACAAAGCGTGTTCTTGCAGGACAGGAATGAAGGTTTTGCAAATAAATAAGTAACAATTTGCTTACCAGAATATCATCAATGGCAATTTTCATCATCTTTTCTGCCTCATTTATTTCCAAAGGTCTGGCAATAGATTCTGTTCTTGCTTCCTATGAAATAAAAATACACTGATACAATCAAACACTACACATGGAAATTCATATTTGCAGAACAGAGGGTGTTCAAGCAACTCTGATACGACCAACTGCATAACAAATGGAAAAAGACAATATGTAAACACCACGGCTCAGACGATTTAAAGAACGGGAAATTATGAAAAAGTCAGTTAAGTGATGCTGGTATTATCAGTGAGTGTTGGGGCCTAGAGCATATTTGCCTTCTAGGAGTTCAGTTCATTAAGTTAAAGAGTTAAGCTGGCTGAGTCCGAGGTCAGCTCCATCGCTGGTAAGAGCTGTTGTGAAGAAAGCTAGAAGCAAGGGCTTGCCTCACCTTTTCCTTGGGAGTTGCTTTTAAGTTAAGGCTCTACTGCTGGTCCCTGCCTGTGCTACATATCTGCTGTGCAGCTGCAATGTCTACACCTGGTCTCCTGCCTCCGCAAGTCTGACCCTGCATCCCCCAGCTTGCTGCCTGGCTTGACCTCAGACCTGCTTCAACCTTACGGACTTGCTGAGTGATCACAGGACTGTGTCTGGCCCTGATCCTGACCTGGACTTGCTGCTCTGCATCCAGGCTTCTTGTTATGGAGGTCACTGCTYGTGCTTGCCTTATTATTGGCTCAGCTCCCAGCTCACCTTCCGTTGCAGAGCASTCGGCCCTCATTGCTCCCTGACACTAAGCACTTAAGACACCATATCAAAACAAGACGACTGCTACCGCTCGGAACTGCAAGTATTCTTGAATGCTCATTTTTAGGAACTGCTTATTGTTAACATAAAGGAAACACTAGTTGTTACACTTAGCAAGGTATTCTACATAACACAGATTTTGTCATTTTTACAACATGATTCAAGAAAGCAACAGGGCATATGGATCAACCCAATGTCACAACTACACAGAGCAACAAGCAACATGAATGCACCTAAGCTAGCCAGGCAGCTGCCACAATCGCAGGTGCCTTCTGTGCCCATACGAAAATTAGATGACCCAGGTGTATTGGTACTTTCTGACTCTGATAACCAAGAGTTCAGACTTGGATTCAGACTCCTCATCAAAACATTGCTCCTTGTTTGATCCMAAAGGATGAAAAATCCTCTCTCAGACTCATATCACCTTTGGGGACAGAGAGGCTGAAGGGTATTCTGCACGCATTTATCTGTAGGATGTCTTACAAAATTGACTTGGTCCTTATATGAAAACACTGGACTACCCATGTGCTGCTAGGATGAAAAGGGGAAGACGTGCCCTTAAAATCATTTTATAKTGGCAAGCCAATTAGCAACAAGTGGATAAAGATGAAAATAGCGACTCTAGAGCACATTTAAGAATCTAAAACTGCTTTAGACACATTGTAATAGCCTGTACCCAGCCTACTGAGGGATGTGCTCYAGCAGCAGATACAATTACTTTGTTACCTTACAGTTCCAGACACACTTCAAGTGGCATGACCTAGTACTGCAAGAGGCAGCCTAGCTCCCTCCCCACCACCTCACCGACCTCAGTTCAGKGAGCTTCCTTGGTTTGGGGTGAACCAAACCAGGCAGCTGATCTAGCTGAAAAATCAGCTTTTTGTGCTGAGTTTATTCTTCCATTGGATCAGTTCCCCAAACCAGCCTACCCCATGCTGCACAAACACTTTTTTTGGCACAAGGGAGGAAATATGAGAAATATTCTGTTGGGGACAATGACAGGAGCTACATCTGTTGGTGGCAGTGACAGCTTATGTTGCCTAAAGTGCTTGTGAACACTCCTCTACTCACACAGAAATATAAACTCCAAGCAGCAGAAAGTTAATTTGGATGAATATGATATGAAGAAACAACACATTACATATTCCTCAATGACTCCATGGGTAGGCACTTTTGGAGGAAGACAAGACAAAAATAATGTGTCTCAGTAGCTGTTAGGAGAATACTATGTATATACAAGCTCAACCAAATGTCTGTTTAGTTGAGAAGACTTTCCCTGAGAAAAGATGCACAGAAACTGAAAAGGAAGCCAGGATGCAGCCTCCTGGAGATACYGCCCTCCCTATTATGCTCAGTTCTTCCGAGGACAACAGCAAGYTCTCACCTGCAGAGCAAACATATTTCAAACAAAATAGTTTATCACCCAGCAGGAAGAAGAAAATTATTTTTCTTCCTATTTTCCAAAGGGACAGAAGGAACAGCAAGGCCCTTGGTTTTAATTAGAAATAGCCCCCTTGCCAGTTTCCTTCCAGTAACCTGGTAAAACATCCGCAGAACATGCACGAGTCACTCCGGTCTGTGCCAGATCCAGGTAACTGCTTTAGACAGAAGCCTGACTTAATATATCTATAAAATATGTAGATATACATTTTCAGAGACACTTCTGAGGACCTACTGTTTTAAGTTGGAATGATATATTTAAGTTTGACGTGGTTTCCTCCTCCACCTTCCCTCTATCATCCATGCAAATATCACATATGGATCCCAGTCTTTGTTCAGAAATTACCATCAATTTCTYGAGCTCGTGAAAATTTGTCAGGTCACTGAAGAGCACTACAAAAGCAGACATGTATATTTTCAGACCTATCTGGGCCTGTCTGAACAGCAAGAAGGTCAGTACAGTTAATCCCCCTGCATGCCCGCAGACAGGGAAGCAAATCCAAGCGGGATGTCAGAGCTTTGTGCATGCACAACTGCCCCTAAGAYTCTAACCTGACACGTGCATATTTTTCACCATCAACAATTACCACTAATGCAGCTGTGGCACTTCAGAGTAAGAAATGTAAGTGAGTAATAAATTGCCATGGAAAAATAAATTATATCTTGTAAGTAACAAAGCTGTTGAAAAAGTTTTTGATTTTTTTYTGGTACCAGTTTTCCCAGCTCTCCATCACTGGGTCACTTTCTGTTCTCCTAAGAATACTCTTCAAGAAGCTTTTATTTTTAATATCTCTTTTCAGAAAGGACTCTGCAGCTGGCCATACAGAAGAGCATTAAAAGGAAGGCAGCTTATATTAATATGCCTGTCCAAAAAAAAAAAATCATAAAGACTACCAGTATATTAGGAAAAAAAAATTCCTTTTAAATACCAAAGTAGGTTATTTTAAACGTTGTTAAGCCATTAGCAAATTAAGCAAGTGTATTTAACATGACAACTACTTTGACAATCTGACTGCCCAGATGAGCAAATCAAATATGTTTTTCTTGAGTTCCACTCACCACTGCTATTTCTTGCAGAATATACAATACTTAGCAATTGGACAATTGAGATTTTTAAAACCTGGTTTTACACAAAAGCTCCCCATTTGTGCTTAAATCTGTGACTACAAATAGACTTTATATTTGAAGGGAAAACCAATTTTCCACTTCCATCCAAATACCAGGTAGTACATTGTCACTGGCTGTATTCGTAATTCCTTGGGCTCAAAATAAGTGTGCAAATGCAACTGAGTTGAAAAATATGGCCTTGTTCATTTCCTTTTAAAGTAATGTACTCTTTGCAATTAGGTATACTAATCAGAACACACATTATAATACACAAGAGGTTTCCTTTAAATTAAGAATTAAAAATAGAGTTCTCAGGAGAGATGAAAAATAYAGAAGAAAAATTATCGAGGCAAGAGGAGGTAAGAAGCAGAACAATTTATTCCTGATAATTATAACTTAAGAAAACAAACATACACAGAAACAGAGAGGTATTCATGAGCAATCGGATTGTTTACCACTCACCAGTGCTTCCTGTTCAAAGTGTCCAAGAGGTCCATGGCTACAGCTTTACATGATAAATACCAATTAAAAAAAATCATGGAAGCCAAGTGTAAAATTATTTCTGATGAACTAAAGCTGACAATTATTACAGAAAACACACAAAAGTACACAGGAGACACTATTTGCTGGCACTTTCATTATTCTTTCCGCTTTGACTGATACGTGGTGCTGCATGGAAGTGCTGAGATTTTAATTCCACAAGCTCTGAATCTCACTTTTGGACACAGCCAATTGGAAGAACTAACAAATTACTTGGCTGGCTTAGATTAGAAAACTGTTTTCTGTGGAAATAARAATTTCATTAGAAATTAAGAAAGGTTTCTACTCAAAGACCAGCTGACTGCCCCATTAACCAGAACGGACAGGACATTCCCTGCAGCAGATGAGAGGCTAACGCTGAAGCCTGCTCTGCCCAAGTCACATCAGTTTTGGCATCAGGAGTRGAGATAATTTTCCTTAAGTAAAATCATCCTGCAGTCATTTCAGGAACTCACACTGATCTTAAAGCCTTCCAATATCCATCTGTCTAAAGAATTTACTCATCTGGGTCAAAAAAAAAAGGAAAAATAAAACAGCCAGAAAGGTGGCCACAGCTGATCTTTGCAGCAGCAGCRCTGAGGCTCTGTCCACAAGAACCAGATCAGCAGCCAGCCTTGGAACGGCAGTGCTGGCCACTTACTGCCTCTGCCACCTTCTAGCTCTTACTGGACAAAATCAGACTAGTACAGGACACAAAATAACTTACTCGCTCAACGTGCAGTTTATTGTCCCAGTACAGTTTCTTTCTGCCAAAGGATAGCAAAGCAACTGGTTCAACTAACCAGTTCTACAGCACTTGCCAAAAAGCATCCTGCAAGATGTGAGCACGGAGGTAGCAACTTTATCAAGCCCTCTTGCAGCTTCGCTCCCTGATACCCAGTTAAAAAAAAAAAAAAAAAAAGAGAGAGAGAGAGAAAAGAAAAGATAAAATATAGAGGGCTCAATTGCCTGAGGTATCCACTCTCATTTTCCAGGTGGTGCAGGTAAGCCCTAGTCCCTGCATTATACTTGCCAGACCTTTTCAAATGTCGTGGATACCCTCAGACACCTCAAACGGTACTAGGCACCTGTATGGCAGCTTACAAGCACAYAGTATGGCTTTGTCATCTTCCTGAACACGAAGAAGGACAGCTAAAAAAAACTTCTAAAAGTTCAGTTTTAGGCCACTTACAGAGTCGATTATAACTGTCAATATAGACGATTTCTTGTCTTAAAACAGCCGAGAAGACATTTTGAAACTCTCCAAAAGCATCAGGATTTTTAACAGTAAACACAAAGGGAATCAGTGCATTATCAAGCATCATATGGGCTCCACAGACCAAGTACTGGGAGAGGGTCAAGATTCAGCTTCCTCCGAAGGCACATGAGATCGTGGCCCCAGCAGAAACTGATAACAGCAGATGGCACTTTCTGGGTACACTGTACCTCTTCCATTATGTGGATGATGATATAACCTGATTCAGAATCTCATAGGAAAGATAATGCTGCAACCGCTTGAGAACATGGTCTTGAACCTATGCTGAGGGAAGGAGGTTGTGGAGGGGAAGGTTTTCCCATTCTGAAATCTAGAGGCACTTTCAGGAACTCATGTAACTTTAATTCCAGACCTAGAATAGGAAATAGCTGTACAATCAGTTGGCCATCTCCTGACGAGCTTCTCTTAAAGYCAGTAAAATGCCAAGGAAGCAGCAGCGATGCAATGCTTGTTTGCGCCCGGGAGCTGCTGTGACATGCGCTGGGCTGTGAACGGTCCCTGCACCAGCTGTCTCGCGCCGTCTTGCCGTGTGACCACGCTAATACGCGAGTGATGCCACTGAGGTAACTCATTCCAGCTCCKTCAAGCCCCCGCTGATACTCCTGTCTCCCTGCCCCTCAGCACTAACGTGGAACACCTAAGCCATCCTAAATTCACACACCGCCTTGTTGTACAGCTTTGTAACCRTGTGGAGAAGCCAAACGTACTTACTAGCCTCAGAAAAATGAGAGAWGGAAGATACTACCCGCTAGTTCTGCAAATGCGCCCTCCCACTTCTAGTACTGAGATTTTTTTCCCCACCGGGAACTTTACACTTGGTTAACAATTAGGAGCCACTACTGTACAAAATCGTTCTGTACATACCCGCAATGGACCGACAGCCTGAGAAGTGGCATTTTCAGCTGGTAATGCTTTCCATYACAGTGAACCAAAAATAAACAAACCAACTTCCTACAATGCTTGACTTACAGAAAGACAGATGTACCTATCTTCTGAACCGATGTAAGGAAGCAAGACAAGCAATTAAGCTTGACCAGCATGCAAGTCACTCACACTAAATGTGATGTTCTATATATATATATACATATATATATATATATATATGTATGTATGTGTATGTGTGTATGTGTGTGTGTGTGTATTTTATATATATATATATATATATATATATATACACACATATATATATATATTCATGTGCATAAGGTCTAGTAGAAGTTTTTAAATACCTTTTCGTGATAAGGACAAGAAATGATTTTTTTTTTTCCCTGATTGACCAGTCTTTGCACCAACCATTTTTTCATCGCAGGTTAAATCCTTGCTGGTTCTCTCAGGAGCTCATAAGTCTCATGCACACAAAAGAGTTCGCTACTGACTACTGACTGCTACTTCCTGTTGCCCCTAGTCTTAACCCAGGATCTATTACATCCCACACTCTGAATTTCAGACAGATTTTTGCAACTACTGCTCTCTACACAGGCTATAAAATTCTCCTTTTGGAGAGTTTATTATCCAGGGAGTTTATTAACAAGCACCGGGATTACGTTCGGTCAAAATAAGGGATGGATCATTAGGCATAGTTACCTCTAAACAGGAAGGTACAGGAGGGACATTAAAAATAATCAAGATGTTCTGAAAGAACCTGATACTTCCTAACGGCTTATTTTCTCCCTCAAGAGATTAACGCTCAAACTAATTGAGAATTTTTGCTGCCTCCAGACTCCATAAAGCTCTGCTGCTTTCCTGTATGCTCATCTCAGCAGTCCACAAAGCGAATCCGCAGAGACACTTCCCTAGTCAGCTATGCAGAGCCCTCAATCAAAGATGGTGTCCGASCCCCCGCTCCCCCCGGCTGGCATGTTATTTAAAATGCGTGCTGCAAGAAGAGAATCTGAGATAGAGAACCAACTGGGAAGCTTCAGGTTTTAACATGAGCAACTTTTCTGCAGACAGACCAAAAAGAATCAGAAGCCTATCCAGATAACAAGGAATCTGAACGCCTTACAACAGAGTAAACCTCWTACCAATACTAGCTTACAGACTGCTGGACTGTGAAGCACAAAAGAGAACTTCAGAAACTTCTGACAGGTGTGAAGTTATACTGCTCTCTTTCCCCTCCTGCCCCCACTACTGATCTCCAGGTGGTCAGTCTATCTCTTATTTCAATACCCAATTCCACTGAATTATCTTTAGTTTGTGAACCCCAGCAYGTACTTACCTGCATCTTCCTACATCCTCCCCAAACCTTATCTTTAACCTACTTTTTGCAAGGCTTAGAATCATAGAATCAGTAAGGTTGGAAGGGACCTCTGGAGATCATCTAGTCCACCCTCCTGTTCAAGCAGGGTCACTAGAGCATGTTAGACAGCGTCGCATCCAGGCGGGCCTTGAATATCTCCAGAGAAGGAGACTCCACAACCTCTCTGGGCAACCTGTGCCAGTGCTCTGTCACTCTCCAGTGARGAAATTCCTCCTCATCTGTTACATTGACAAAATTCGGATCAGTCCACAGGATGTTACTTGGACAACAGGCCCTTACCAAGGAGGCAGTTTGCTAAGTCTCTTCCACCACCTGGCATGAATGAGTATTTTTCTCCTAGCAAACGAGAAGCTACACTTGTGAATGAATTTCCTAATTGAATGAATTTCCTAATAGATACAGGCAAAAATGTCCTTGGGCAGCATAGCCAGRTGGAAATTCGTCTTTAGTTCTCAAACAGGGAAAACAGCAGGGTCATCAAATACTCTTTTCAGTCATGCCRTGCGACAGGACAAGAGGCAATGGACAAAAACTGAACCACAGGAAGTTCTGCCTGAACAGGAGGAGGAATTTCTTCACTGTGAGAGTGACAGAGCACTGGAACAGGTTGCACAGAGAGGTTGTAGAGTCTCCTTCTCTGGAGATACTCAAAACCCACCTGGATGCAATCCTGTCTAACATGCTCTAGGTGACCCTGCCTGAGCAAGAGAGTTGGACTAGATGATCTCCAGAGGTCCCTTCCAACCTTACCCATTGTGTGATCAAAAAGGCAAAACATCCAGTTAGGCAAAGAAAAAAAAAATTTAGTATCTCCTTTTAGCTACATTCTCATGTAGTGTTAGAAATAACATTTCTTTTCATTATTAGATAATATAAAAAAAAACTTCAGGAAGGCTAGAGATTTCCTCAGAAAAAAACAAGCAACAGAAAAGAATATACTTTTCAGCAGCACCTTCCAGTCCTAGAAGATACCCAAGACACCATGCAAAGCTGCACTATAAGTTGGAGCAGATATTCAGTATGCAGCAATGTTGTACGAAGACATAGTTTAATCTTTTAATGTGCATCAAGCCTTTGACTTTTGCAAACATCACCACACAACTCAAGCTTTTGTGCTTTTAGCAAAGCTTAACCAGCCAGCGAAGTGGCTGTAGCATTGAATGACAGAAGTACTGCGTGGTTCTCATCAAGCAGAAACAAAGGCAGTTTAAGTCAGCACATTTTGCTCTGGTGTAATTAACATTTTGACATGGTCTTGCTTTGTGTCTGATGAAAAAAAGATTAGGAATAAAAAGCAACAGAAACCTCACCAGTGTTTCTGATTTAGACCAATTATTAAGTGGAGTTTCTTGCRCTGTCATACAGTTTTTGACAAATCTTGTGATATACAGAAGACGGTTTGAATGTGGTTTTCTTTCTAGTCAAGCTAGAAAGTTTTCAAAACAACCTAGATCTGAGCTACGAGCATTCAGATTTTCCAACTAGTTGACAAAATCATCAATGCACTGAAATAATTCATCCTCAAACTGTAAGAGAAATCCAATATCTATYAGTTTATAGATAATGCTATGTCTTCATGCCAAATACTCATGGGAAGTTCACTACAAAATCCTTTGTTACCCAAATATCCACATTATGTTAACTATAACCATGGTTATATGCTATCTAAAGTATAGGGTACTATCAGTTCAACTATATTTTACAATTGCAAAATAATTTCTATCAGAGGTTTCATTTTGGCTTCCCACTTTGAAATAAGTCTCTTGCCTCAAAGCTTAGGATTCAGGTTTCAGGTTGAAGCAGGATGGTCCAAAATCTTGAAGTTAACTAGATGCTTCTCCAGAATCCTGGCAACTCCAAGTTACAAATTTTCATTAGAAATCATTTCTTCTGAGAGGGGTGTGGCAACTTTGTAATTGAAACACATGAAATGTGAAAAGTTAGTTTATCAGACTCTCTCTAACATTTGGCAGACAGATAATGCTTCCAACGTTACAAATAGAACACTTTTCTGTAGTTAATTTTCAAGGAGTACTGAAGAATGTAGCTGTTACTCAAATACAAATCCATATATAAGACAGACAGGCAGTGATCTACAACAGCATGAGCAGGGAGACACGGAAGAGTTCTTCAGTCAAAAAAACTGGGAATAAAGAGATCCAGTTAAATGTCTTTAGTGGCAACTCTTTTCACTGTAACTACTCTCCTTTTTATGCCACAGCTGGATCTAAGTGCCTATAGCTCTCCTAAGAGCTTAATTCGAATAGTTCACAYATTGAAGTCTATACAGAGGTTCCCATAGACTTTCATAAGTTTTGGAACAAGCTTATACTGTGTGCACTTATAACAAGAACAATTATAGCAACACCCTGAACTTGTTTTTAAATTTTTCCCSTATAAATCTGGAAATATCTTATCTGGCTGTTGAAAGCTTTAAAATAACTTCTGTAGTTTATCAGATTATTTACATGCAAGGATATATAGGGACTAAGTGGTTTGTTCAAGCTCCCAGAAGCAGTAAGTGCCAAGAGCATGATTAGAATACAGACCAACTTTGTCACCCATCTTCAACACAAAGTACATCAGAAGAAAGATTATTTTCAACCTTCTTCGATTTTACATGGCTTAGATCTAATTGAGAGGTAAATAAAATGAAATCAACCTTGAAAAGGTCAAAATTCTTTATGCCTGCCATCAGCATAGAGGCAGTTTTATTTTGGGATTTTTTTTTTTTTTGCTTCATTATCTCACTGCATCTAATAATTCAGTGAGTCTAAGCAAGGTAGCTTCTCAACAGACTGCTGCTAATACGTCTGCAGGACCTCTGGCAGATGCAAAGTGGCAGGCTCTCAGAGTCAGCCAGTTTAGCTGAGGCATTATAAATAGACATGAATTTCTCCTTTTGGATTTCAAATATTCAATGCATGGTAACTCAGTAGTATCCTTCCTCRAATGATCACAACTGACCTTGAAAGTCATTACTGCTTTATTCCGAGCTATTTAATTTTTCTGGATCACCTCATCGTTTCCCTCCTCCCCGCTACATCCATCTTGCCATTTCCCCCATGAATGACCTATCACCAGCTGTTACACAAATACAGGAGACTACTGATTTTCTAACATCTTTTGGCTGTTTACAAGACTGCAGCAGTTAGCTGTGCAAGTACAGAGTCAGCCAGCACACGTGAAAACCAAACTGACTGCATAGTGAAGCGGTGCTGCGTTTTGCTCAACTACCAACAATAATCACATYGCTGCATTTTTTGTGGTGGTGGGGGGAGAAACAATTAGATTGTTAGGAATCAGCATATTCAAAAAAACAGACTCCATGAATTCCCATTTTCCAAATTCTCTGTTCTAAGATGCAGACCATCAAGACTTCAAACTGCAAAACACCTTGCAAAACATAAGAGGTTAAGCAGGTTGTGAAATAAAAATTCTCTCTCACGTATTGCACTGCCACAGGACACCAATAACCTCTGCTGTGCTCATTTACAGTTGTTCTGGGAGGGGAAATAAAAGAGACATCCCAGCAACTTCAGTGCAATTCTGCATTCAACGATCCTCTCATCAAATAAGGCTCTTCATCTCTTTCTTCCTCAGGGCTGAATTGCTGCCCATGGTTAACTGTGCCAAGCTCACATCTAAAGCCTATGGCTGGCACAGCCATAACAATTCATCTGCAGCCCCTGCGCCTCTCCCCCTCCGCACTTCGCACTCCACAGCCCGCTGCACAAGCTGGCAGCCCATCTATACGGGATCCGTGGACAGCAGTCAGGAGAAAGGAAATCCCTTTACCTACCTGCAGGCTGGAATCAGATGGTTTCTCTTCACATTTCAACTTTCTACTGCTTCAGGAAATGCTTTACTCTTGTTTTTAAATATACAATCTAACTTCTTTTTTTTTAAAAAAAGAAAAAAAAACTAAAAACAACATTTGTGATTTTTGCTTTATGAAGAAAGTATAGCTCTTGGTTCCCCCCCCCCTCAAATCTTAACCAACAGCATCAGTCTGAATTTAGCAAATTAAAAATTGCAGATTGTTTCCTCTGCTATTTTTAAATGAAGAGGTTTTTTTACATTGTAGATTAGGTTTGAAAGATGTATATATTGGAACCATGTATTCAATCTAGAAACGATCTAGTTAAAAGGAACCAGAAAGTCACAGCACTCCATTTCCAAGAAAATGGATATAGACTTAAGTCCTAACCAGTACATGCACGTATGCAGTAACATCAATATATACCTACAATACATCTATTAGAAACATTCCCTTGTTCAATATATTCTGCTCTACTCCAGCTAAAATCTGTTTTCTTTCAAAAATAATTCATTAAAAAGCAAAATATCCTATGACTTGTAAAAAACAAGCTTTTATCTTATGCATAGGCTTTTCTACACAACCTCTATACAAATTACGTGTGAAAAAAAGCTTCAATAATGAGAGTAGAGGTTGTAATGCAAATTAGAGCCAACATTTCTAATAGAAATAAGAATGAAGACTTTACTTCACTTATCCCAGTGATCTTTCCCTAAAAGCTGTTGAAAGGAAACAGTGAAAGCAGACTAATTCAACCCTTTAGTGCTGAACACTGGTACTTCTTTCCACAGTTAAAAGAAAATAAAGCTTCTTTCGTTTAGGATAGAAATGAAATGTACCGTTGGCCTAATCTGGATAACAGGATCCTTTATTTCAATATAGAGAAATAAATGGATTGGAAGAGAGCTGCAGCAGTGCAGAGAACACAAAACTATAATGTTTTAAAACTCATTAAAACAATATCACAGCTGTCAATACATTTTAAAATCTACAATAGGTTTCAGGACATAAAATGTAATGAGTAAATAAACCATACTGCTCTCCTACTGCCCTTTCAGAGCACAGTCCCTCTGCCAAAGCAATTTATTGTGTGCATTACTTTGCCATGCAACACCAAAAGAAAATAAGCAACGGAAATCAATAACCTCCAAATTAAAAAATAATAAAAGTAACCTGAGATTAATAGTAACTAATTTGACATATAGAGGCAAAGTTCTAATTCCCTACACAAAGTCAGAGTTAATGACACTTCATTCTTCTATTTCTGTTCACCTGCAATGAGGTGCAGAAGAGAAAATACAGGACCATACACCTGAAAGCCTAAAAAGCACAAAATTATGAAGAACTCAAGGAAGACAGCATGAACTGGAAGAGGGCAACACCTTACTGCCCTGCTGCAAAGAACTGCAATCTCATTGACTTCCTTGGGGGTTAACAGATTTAATAGCRGAGGTAGAGACCCACAGTATTTGGCCTTAAATCTCTCATTAGATAACCTTCAAGTGAAAGGCAGAACTAGGTGCTCCTATAAGGTCTTAATTTTAAAATATTTTCAAAGAAAAATCAGAAGATTTTATCTTCTTAGGTTATCAGGTTACATTTAACAGATCATCTGCCCTAAGTTTACCATACATCCCCTTTTTCCCCTTGGGGGAATGACAGTGCCAAAGCCAATAAAACTGACCAACACTTTTATAACTTCCTAGTGTAAAAGGTCTGCACGAAACTTGGAATTACAAGTTATATTTGATTCATTTTTAGATGATCACTTATTCCAGTGCATGGCCTAGGATTATTTTTATAAAATGGCAGTTTCAGATACCACAGAAATCAACAGCAACAACTATCTATTCATTAAAGAAATTTCCTATTACTAACAGAAAGCAAATTCTTCCACAGCCTTGCTATCGGTTCCTACCTGTTTTAAGTGATTTAACAAGCTTTCCTTAGAAAGCAAAATAAAGAGATTCCAACTAAAAATCAGCCACTGTGAAAGTGCTTTTCTAGCATCCATTTTACAACACTCATTCAATAGAATGGGACACGAAGACACAGCAATCAGAAAGGTTCCCGTAGGCAGTACTAGACAGATCGCAGGCATGATTCAGTCTGAAGAGGAAATGGCCACCACTGAGTTCTGTCCCTTTCTCTTTCAAACACACTGCAAGTACTCAGAGTTACCATTTAAAAAAAGAAAACAAACTCCAACCCTCTTAGTCCTCCAAAACCCCAGCAACAACCATTACCACAGTGCTGGTCTTTGTGAAGGAAATAATAAAACAATGAAATACATTTTAAAGGGGCTATTTATAATTTTTAAAAAGGAAAACTTAATAAAGTCAATTCAAAAATTGGTTATTGCAACCTTGTGGCTTTTAACAAGAAATCTTTGTTACCAAATGGTTTAAGTCTCAAACTAGTTACACACTATGTACCAAACTTGGTGTTTAGCATATAAGCCAAAAATGAGTTCTTCAGCTTTACTAAATCACTCAGAAGGCTGGCATCAGTCACAAATCATCAGGAACAGACCACAAATATCTCTTCTGCTCTCTGGAGGTTCTCACTGTGCTGTCATAGTGTCACCTTGTGCCTCTAGGATATAAACTCATAGCTAATGAGACAGAAGCAAAGGTCATCTTTCCTAAGAATGGATTTCTTTAAGACAACAAGCTCAGTCTGTCAAACCTTTGCATAAAATATAAAGTATGTACCTATACAAGATTAGCCTGTCCCAACTCGTGCAGTCAGTCATTACATCATGAGAAACATGCTCTCTACAGGATATAATAAATCCTGCCCTTTTAGAAATTGCACCTTTAAATAGGCTTCCATTGGAGATTTCCTAACAGGCCCAATGAGAAGTGGCTGCACAGAAGCACTTACTTATCTCTTGATTTTTCATTTAGTGCTTTCAGCACTCTGCACCTGCAAAAGTCCCTTTTTTAGGGCCCAGTTCTAAAGTCAGCTGGACTCCTAAAAGCTATGATTTAAAGTGATTAAAGAATGCCCAATTTCAAAGCAATGCTTAAGTACTTTTCAAAAAATGTTGCCTCATAGTGACCTATACCTGACTTTCTGGCTGAGCTCTAAATAAGGGATGCTGTGAGCAGAAGGAGCTTAATGCCCTGAAGCCAACATTAATACATCAGGCAATATTCATGTGAAAATGATTTCAAAAGCCAAGAAATTAAACAAACTTAATGCAAGATGAGAAGCAACTGATTAATAGCTCAATTATGACTGGTACAAAACTGAGGTTATCACTTCTATCTCCCTTCAAGTATCAATGTCTTTCACACCTGTGCATACATGCTGACTAATATTCAGAGCAGAAAAGGCAATGTTCCATAGAAAATCTTCTCTGTACTTCACTTACCCTTTGAAACACTTGCACTCAAACAAGGATCTGGGAGCAYTAACTATCAAGGCACACAGTCTATTACTTCTACAGGGTGCACCTTCTACAGCTCAGATATTGCAAATCTGAAGATCACCAAAAACAATACTAGAACATTCAGGGTTTAATGTCTTATCAGTAAAAGAATAACCTATGGCATTGCAGATAAATGTATTTAAGAAAATAATTGGAAGTATTACTGGCAAACATGAGTGCTTTATCATATTTCTCTAATTTCATGCAATAGCTTGTGATTTTACAATTCAGCTAAATAATACGTACCCACAGGTTTATGAGGCCCTCAGCTACTGTTAGAGAAATAAACAGCCTTGCACTTAGATAACTAAAAGCATTAATCTTCCATTTATCTTTCAGAACATATCTTTCCCCACTGCTAAAGCAAACAGAGCATTAATGTTTCTAAATGACTTTAGAAAAAGTATTTCAGTTTTCTTCTGAACAGAAAATGCTGAACTGTTCTCCTCACTGACTTACTGTAATGCAAATATTAATATGAGTGAAAAAGAAAGGCAAACTTTATGATCCCTTTCTTTAACTCACAAAATCTTCATTCTAGATGCAGCTGTTAAAAACAGCTGCTCATAGTTGTTTCATCTTATTCCTTTGCAACATCAGGTGAACACAACTTCTTAAACATTCTCCAAGGGATACTTACCCTTAGTTCAACTTCTTTGCCAAGTAAGTCATACAAACTTGCTCCTTTGGAGGTGATTTCAGAAGCAAGCTGTCTAGCTGCCTTCAGATCAGCAACCTGGAAACACAGCAACAGCACTGAAAGAGACTCCTCAATAACACAAAGAAAGTCCACAACAGATTTTCCCCATTTTGATGTTAAAATTACATAGAGGGTCAGCACAGTGGCTGAAACACTACTGTAACATTGAAGAAGTTGTCCACTAACTCAAAGTGAGCCTGCCTCTTGGTCTTACTAATGTCTAGAGTAGGCTCCATTTATTTCTAGGTGAAACYCTAATCACAGCAGGCCAACAAAAGAACTCCTCAACACTGTGATTTTACCTTTGCTCTGGGTAACATCAACCAACAACAGCCTAAGGCAAACTTCTTAGTTTATGAGCAAAAGGACAAAACACATATTCCAAGGTACATGACTAGTACATTGCACGGGTAATGTTTCTTGACAATCTAGAAATGTTTTTTCGTGATTTCATCAAGTATGTTCTTTGAAGAGACAACAGATTTTACACAAACATTCAAAAATTCCTCTTAGAGGAGAAATCTCTGTGGCACTGCCATTTTTTCAAGAATAGTAACATTGCCTAACAAGCATATATGACATAATAAATCTATAAAAGAAATACATACTAAAAATATCAAAATGTAGAATAGGTGTAAAAATTAACAACAAGCAGCAAAAGGCACTCAATTTATTTAAGAATCTTTTTTAATATCTGCAGAAGGATTTGACTGTAAGGATTTGAACAGATTTGATGTCTGTTAGGACAACATAAAGATTCCATTTTCCTTCTAAGCAAACTGGTTGAAAAACATATTTCAGTCAGTATTACACAAGCTCCTCCTTTACAATAAGGCAAACAAAGTTGGCAATATTCTCTCTTCTGACCTACTCCATTTCAGTAGCATTCTGAAACAAAAATGACCAGCTTCACGCCATTGTTGCCTTGTASTATACTGCTGGTTAAGACTACGCGGAGATTAAAACAAGTCCATAGCACACAAACTCAAATACAGAAAACGTGAGGTCAAAATACATTTAAGCCATACCAATTCCCTTGTGTGGACATTCTCTATTTAAAGTTTCAGAGAGAAAACAGGTTTGTTCTTCATAAGCTAACATAAATCCCACACACAAAATAAGAATCCAAATTTTCCTTACTCTTGAGCCAAGATCAAACTTGAACTTGCTGCTGTCTTCCTCACTCACTTCCGTGCGCTCTATTCCTTTAGTATTCATGGCACTGTAAAGCACAGAGGTGATCTTTAACAGTTCTTTCACTGCATAGCCATCTGCCTGGTAAAGCTTCTTCGTGTTTAGCTTGATGTGCGCTTTGGTAGCCTTTTGGAAAGAAAGAATTCATCATGTCAAAGAACAAAATCTTCATTTACCTATTCGTGCTTCATTCAAAAGCACTTTTTGGAGGCACCATGCTCTGCTTTACACAAATAAAACTTGCTGTTTAGAAACACAAGTTTGTCTAAAACATATTAGTGATCCTTCTGAAAGGAATCTTTCTGATATACGTGCACTTTGTGTGACAGAAACATTTGCAGATAATTAGCAGAATGAAAAAACTCAAGCTACCCATTAGTTCTTCCCTGTGTGAAGATCAGCAAAAACCCTGTATACCACTTAAATTCAAATTAAATTTAAGTGGAAGGTAAGTGCTGCTCAGGTCTTGCAACGATGCCACACAGGGGTAAATTTCCACCTGTAATGAGTTACAAGAATAGGATCAATTGTCCTAAATTAACTGTCTTCCTTTCCAGAATATCTTCGGAACGATATTTTATTATTTCTCTCAAATTATTCCCTGCTTTGATATTAGTGACTTTGATCCCTTTTCTTCCACCTCTGAAAAGCACAGGCAAATGGGTAAGGAAAGATCATTAAAAATTACAACATTATCTTTTTATACTTTAAAATACTAAAGGGAAGGAAAAGTTAGCATAAGAGAAAGTACACATCTGTCACAGGTARGACACAAATGCAGTTCTTGAAATTCCTGACAAGATTATGTTACAGATGAATAGCCACAAAGAGCCAAGAGCAAACAGCAGGTAAAACTTTGCAAAAGCCTAAGATTCAACTATTAACATAGTACAAGTTTTGTTCACTCTGCCCTGGCCTTCACTGAATAATTCTGCAGTAAAATCTSCCGTGAAACTAAAGGGAGGAAGGACTGTATCTCAAACCATGGATTTAGCTCAAGCTTTTAAAGGAACAAAAGAAACATAGCAAAAAGTTGTAGGTTCATGTCTTCTCTTATGCATCTTGCCAAACTTTGTGACTATACAGTCAGACTTCTCTATTTTTAAGAAGTGTTTCACTGTTACCTCTTTCTTGCAYGAAATCTCAACAGAGCAGAAAAATTTGATTCTATCAGTACTTCCTGTACAAACGAAAACAGCTAAAAAATGAAGCCAATACTTCCAGAGAGATTACTGATGTTGTATACCCTTCCCGGGAGGAATACAAGACCTAAGGCAAAAAAACATCTGTTCACTTCTGAAAATTTTGACCAGTATGATTTGGAATTAACCAACACACGAAGCAGAGCACCAGATATGTTCTCCTGAACTTTTTTTCAGAAGAATGAATCTAAAAAAAAAAAAAAAAAAAAAAGAAAAAAAACCCAAAAAANAAAAAAAACCCAAAAAACCCCACCTACCTAGAAGCAGTAGGTATAAATTTTAAGAGAAGCATGACATTAAATTGATAGACTCCGTTAACCATATACACTATACAAAGGAGTCTAATATACCACATTAAAAAGGATGTTGTTAAAGAGAGGAATTCCAATTTCAGTTCCATTCACCCCCAAGAGAGAAAAATCAATGTCTAATAAAAGGGAAAAAGTGTTTTCCACTCAAAGACTGCCCAGAAAATGGAAAAAATACACATGCAAGTATGCATATTTTTTCAGATTGACATAAGGTCACTTCTTGTTTGCATAGGTAACCTCATGTTTTGAAAGCCTGAGCCTTGGTCAGCTGTTTTATAACAACTCTGAATGGTTTTAAAGCATCATTAAAAATATATATATAATCATCCTTACCTATTCTGAATATCAGACTACCACGATGCAATGCAAAAAAGTTTAAAATATACTGCAAGAATGGCCTTGATAGGCAGGAAGTTTCCTTTATTTAAGATAGAGCCAATTTAAGACTCAAGGCAGAGCCTCAGTAAACAGACTGATAAAACCAGAAACATGAATGGTTCCTTTCTCATCCATGGAACAACACTGCACTACTCCCACCGCTGTTGCATTATGCTTCTCTTTCTGGGATTTGGAAGGGCTGGCGGGTTTTTACAGTCCCATCCTAGTTTTCTGGGTGTGTCGGGGGTAGGAGGGAACACAATGCCCCCTAATTCACAAGTTATTTTCAAAGGGTAGACTTGGATTTTTATCTTTGCTTCTCCAGCCTGTCCACATCTTGCCAATTATGTTAAATTTTTCTACCAGTTGATTAATTCAAGTAATAGATGACCACAGGAGTCAAAGGCAAGAAGCAAATTTACCTTCCTACCAGGCAAGACAGGTTCACAAACCTGTCTTGCCTGGTAGGAAGGTAACCTATCTTCCTACAGACCAAATTACAAATGGCCAGACTGATCTTACTCTTCTCCAAGCCCCACAAAACCATTARGTCTCAATTCTGACAACAAAATTCAAGCAATAAGGGTAGTCCCAGGACTCAGAACTGTGGACATGCCACACAAGCAACACACTCTGCAATTTATTCCCCAGTAAGACTGTTTTTCATAAATATTTTTGCAGTATAGTGCTGTATTTCACAGCTCTCTGCTAACACATTCTTGTGCATATAAGAATTCCCTGCACGTTACCACCAGGGCATTCAAAGAACAGATTCATAGTTCAGCCCCAGAGACTCCTCTTCAGTTTCAACAGACATCCTTATTGCTGAGCATTTGCTGACACATCTGTAAAGCACACAGCCTAGGCAGCCTGTGCCAAGAGCAGGATTTGGGTGCCCATGCCAGTCAGCAGTTCCAGTCCTGATGACCGGACAGGTAGCCAATAACTGTGTAGCCTAAATGCAAGAGCAGCCYGAGAAAAAAGAACCGGAACTGCCAGTTGAGTGCTCCAGCCATGTGGTTGCGGAGTCCTGGTCTTTATCCTGTCTAGCCCAAACATTTTGCATTCCCTTCCGCACAGCAGCACAGCCTCAACAGCAAGAATAAGGATTGCTCTCAGCTCCCTGCCTTGCCAAATACTTAGGATAGACTCGGACCTGAAGTACTGGTTCTAAACCTGCACAGGTTGAAATGAACACTGAACTCGCCATACTTCCTTGGAAGCACTCAATAAGATTTATTAGCAGACGTCGCCATCACTTCTATCATCATTGCTTAAAAGGAGCGCAGGCTTGCTTTTGCAAGAAGTTTGGTACCCTGGTTTGCTAACTATGCACGCATGAATGCATTCCTATGAGACCGAACTCTTAAGAGGCTTTATATAGCACTATCTCAATTTTGGATCCCAGCGGGCACAAGTAGAAATCAGGCGTTGAGCCACTTGGGCTAGGGCAGTTCGGGGAAGGTAGGTGGGGAGGAGAGCAAATGATGGAAGAAGAAAAAAAAAACAAAAAAACAGCAGACATTTCAGAAACTTCTGGGTCCAGAAAGGAGGCATTTGATAAGTTCTAGCACTATATGGCTAGCTACCCACTTAAATGAACATATTTTGGATTCCTATGTTTAAGGTCCTAAGTCTTGTTCTGGATCTGACCTAGGATCATTAGAGAAAATAGAAAGGCAGAAACTATTTTTCAGATATTAAATGGCATGGCAGGCTTGAATGATTAGAAATATTAATTAGATTAGAAATATTTAAGCCCAGTGACATAGAGAAATGAACCATTTGAGTAAAAACTTAATACATATTTAGTCCTTGGTCAGTAAAGGAGACACATACTCTAATTATATTTCATGATCATTAACCCATCCTGATATTCACTTTTGAGGTAAATCTATCTCTATCAAATGTCACATATGGTTATAAATTCAAAAGCTATTAGCTACTGGAGAAGATAATTGTGGATTTTGTGGACAATAAACTATTATGGAAATGTCTAAAAGATTTTCTTATTCTGAAAAGGAAGAAAAAAAGCCTCTGCACTGACAGTCTGGCTACTGAAGAACTACAATAATCCCCACATTATCTTGCAACATTTACTTAGACTTTAAGTACAGGATGATTAAAGAACCTTCCACTCATTTCATCTTCTGAATCACATCACTTAATTCTTCAAAGCCCCTAGGGATATCTTGCATGAAATCAACAATTACAAGAAAAATGTATTAATAATAATATTTCTGATTCCTTTCTTGTCCTTTCAAAACATGACACGCTTGACTTGGAGAGTGGAAATCTCTCTGAACAAAACAGATCTGTCAGCCACATCTTATGATGCACCAAGGCTGAAAAGTGCATTCTGGTACATACAGAAAGGCATCATATTTGAATATATTAGAATTAGGAATTAAAATAATTTATAGTGGACAGTACCATAAGTCTAAAGGCAAAAGCTGGCTTGAATAGAGTGTCATGTTAAGATATTATTAAAAAAGAAAGTTTCAGAAAAATTTTATATGGAATTAATCTTTGGCCATAGCATAAGGATTCCCATTGTTTTCTGACACACTTGCAGCCCTATTAAGTTTAGTCTGTCTGTCATCACAACAAAGGTTCATGCTGTATCAAAATAACAAGTGATGCAAACAATGTTATCTTATTCCATCGAATTTAAAAAAAGTTAATAGCCCAGTTCAAGTACGCTCTTGCTTTAGAAAATTCYAGGAAAAGTTGCAATACTTCTGTGTATCCAGTCTTAATGAAACCAATTCTTTCTAAAATACTACATAATATTTTTATTTTTTCTAGAATAATAGAAAATAGTAACTTCCCAACATTTTTATATATATATATTTATATATATATATATATATATATATATAAAATCAGAAGCATTACACTTTGGAAACTGGAATATTTTTGCTATTAGGATTTCCATCTTCCTCCTCAAATGCTAAAAATCTTTTGTACTATTTTAACTGAATTATCTGGTCCTTGATCTTTTCAACTTCAACCTTCATTCTAACACCTCTCTAACTGTAGGACCCATGATAAAGGTACAGTATGGTAACAGCTCCTTAACAAGGTCAAGGCTGGTAAAAGATTTGATGGGGGAATATACGGCTTTAAGAGAGGAAGCAAGAAGGCGCATACAATAGAACACCAGCATATGATTTTATACCAAACTGAATGTATCAGTAGAGGCTATGACTACCCCAGTGCATACAAAAGAATTAGGCACCTGAAGTCAGCAACAGATATGACAGGGTCTTTTCTGAACTAATTTAAAGGGCTTCAAATAATCTCATATTTACAGCTGAATCTTATACTACTATATTATTTGAAAAAAAATTAAGAGTGATAAGGATGAATACTGTTTTTATAGTGTCAGACATCTAGATCCCAATTCTGCAAAGACACACACATAACCAGAGAATTTCAGTAACAGCACACCTGGCCTTTTCAAATTTACAATAGCTCTTACCACAGGGCCTCAAGTCAAGGACAAGGTCTCCACTCAGTTTGGTGCTATGTAAACACAAAACAAAAAGACTCCCCTAAGCCCAAAAGGGCTTATGATCCAAGTAAGAACTCTTCTACTTGACTTTAGTACTATGACTCAAACGAAACTACCTATACTAATATATACATATATACACACATTTACATTTGCATCACTGCAAGTTTTGAAGCTGTAATATCAATAAGTTTCAAGAACAAACCTCTCTCCTCTCTGCTATACCTCCTCACTATTTTTTAATCCTTAGCAGGATCCCYAAGTCAATTTTGTAGCTTGTATATGGTCATTTCAGAGCGAAAACAAGCTGATTTGGAATTGACATAGAGCACTGAAATACAATACACACTCAGTGATCCACGGCAAAGAAATTGMAAGGGGTTAACAGATAAAGCCTTAAATCTAATACTGAAGAGCTATTTCAGTGGGCTTAAACCAACCTACCATAAACTGAGCTACAGCCTTAATGAAAAAGACACGGTCCTGCTCTGTCTCCACATCAGGAGGAATATCAGTCTGAGGTTCATACCTGTGAAAAGAAACATCCACAGGATGTGGATGAGGATGACACTTGACAAGGATTACACTTGCAGTATCAAAAAGACTGGTACATCTATGAGGTAGAGTCAGACAAAAATCAACATGTAAGAGATTGCAAAATAAATCTTTTGGGGGTATCTAAACCCTTCAATGCATACAGTGGAATTGTGTAAAAACTGCAGAAGTCATAAAACCTGAGATACTTCTCAAAAGTAATTGTTTGGACTTATATTTTTAAAAATAAGTTTAAATATTTGATTATTTCAGTATATTCCTACTGAAATATTATTCAAATCCAGAGTGATAGGACCCCACTGGGTTCTTTGCAGTGTCGAGTGACTATTGTATCTGCCAATGCAGAACACCAGCATTTCAAACAGTAATCTTGTCTTCCAATTTGAAAACTGTTTTAAACTGATGTTTAGCTAAGAACCAGATCTGAAARTCTTTACTGCATGAAAGTTTTCTGAGGTGTCAGAAGGGCCTTGCTCTGCGCAAAGGGAGATGTGGTATACCTCGCTTTACTTTTAAGGAAGTACTTCCAGATCATTCAAACACCACAAATGCTTGTGAATGAAAAGGGCTCAATCTTGTACTGCCTGAATTTAATATCACCAAAGCAAGACTCAAGCTGTGCACTGGACTACTGAGTCTCAGATGAGTGGAAATTACTACCAGTAGCCAGAAGAAAGCTTTCTTTACTGTGCGTGTCATTTCTTYGGTTTAGCCATTGTTGGCTGCTTTGAAAAGCACAGTGAGATCCACGATACAGACTACTGAAGCCACACACCTGACACTTCAAAACGCAAGCTTAAGCGCAAACTTTCTACCTGATGCTCGGAACAGTGGCTCCCTCAGAACAGCAGCACTCTCTTAAGTTTCTCTTTAGACATCTTAGTACAATTTCACACCAAAACATCAGCTCCAAATACAAATGTCACATCCCAGCATCAGTCTCGACGTTCACGAGCCTAATCACCAACCTTTTCACTAGCCAGAGAAGCACCTCGGAAACTAGCATGAAGTTTGGGGTGCGAAAATTCTCCATAGAAATGAGTCGAGGATAACCCAGTGCCTTCATCATCTCAGTAAAATCTGAAAACAACCAACAGCAGTGATTTTTTTTTCCACATCCACCATGGGTGTCACTAAGAACTCAGGTTCCCACAGCACACTGCTCATTTACCATTACATGCACCCTGGTAAAACTACTCTTCATAAAGCTTCTGACTAGATTAASGGAGACAAATAATATCATTTCACTAATAAAAATATGTCTAGCTAAGAAAAAAATGACTTTTCAACCAAGAGTCACTAAGGAGAGAATTTTAAAACAGCTTATCTTTGTAAAACATTCCCTTTGAACAAAATCAACTCAAGACTGCAATAGCCACTACTACGTAAAGGCAGCACTACCGTGGCTCTCAGCTGCTGTGTTTTTATGCTGCATTAAAGCAAAGGCTGCCCGTTAACTAAAGAAACGCTACGACCATCTTCTCAGCAAGACTGCCTCCATCTGAGGCACTGCAGGGCCACAAGCGGAACCTAATCCACCCGCGCTGCATCTTTGCGCGGACCCGCAGGGCTCAGAAAGAACTTTAAACGCTTCGAGCTTAGAGAAAACACACGGCGGCGAGGCGAGGCCGCTCAGCCGCAGACCCCCCCGCCCCCGCCGGGAGCCCCGCTCTCCCTGCCCGCCCGCCCGGGGAGGCGCCCTCACTCCTCAGGTCGCGGAACGACATCGCGGCTCGGCGCCGGGAACCCGCGGGCCGCCGCCGCCGCCTCCCGCCGCACTAGGCCGCGCCGCGCCGCGGGGTCGCTATGGCAACCTCCGTACGGCACCGCGGCCGGGCCAAACTGCGTTAGAAAGCGAAGCGCGGGCGCGCCCCTGCTAGGAGGCTGCGGGGCAGCGGGGTGCGCGGSGGACGGGCGGGATGCAGCGCTGGGCCGCGCAGCGCTCCGCGGGGAGCAGCGGCGGCCGCTTAAACGGCGGCAGAAGCTCCCGCCGCCTCAGAGAGGGCTCAGCGCCGCTCCCTCCCACCGCCCTGTTCCCCGAAATCCACACCCGAAAGACAAAGCGCTGGGTAGAAACGCATCTGTACTCCTGCCTCAGACAGGAGAAGCAGCTCCCACGGAAGCAGCTCCCCGTCCCACGGCAAAGCGGAGTTRCCCTTCTGCCGCGGGATGCCCCCCGCCTCTGCCCGTGACACGGCATGAACTGCCGTGCGTGCAACGGCCGTTCTCGGTCGTGGGTACCCCTGCTCCCGGGCGCCCCAAATTCTCCAGCTSTGAGGTGGTCTCCAGGCCTGGCTCCCCAGAGCGCCGCTGCTTCATTCCTGTAAGCAGAGAGTTTATACCTTAATCTAAAAGTTACCCTATATGGGAGAAGCCGAGGAGTGAGAGGCAATGACCGATAACCTCCAGCAGGACGGGGGT
Source organism: Rhea americana (assembly GCF_003343005.1). Lineage (NCBI taxonomy): Eukaryota > Metazoa > Chordata > Aves > Rheiformes > Rheidae > Rhea > Rhea americana. The sequence goes on along the minus strand of NW_028186528.1, from coordinate 278,640 downwards.
ACAGAGAGCAAACCGTCAGGTCCCGAGCTGAACCTGCCAGCAGCTCCACTGCACGAGCGCTCCTCCGGCACGGGACTGCAGCTGGACGTGCCACAACCAGCAAGAATGAGGCAGCTGCCACCCCTCTGCAATTTGTTTTGTATTTTCTGGCTCTGCAGACTCAAAGTCCCTTAGACCCAGTTGACGTTTTTGAGGGTCCTTTTCCCCCTTCACTGCTACAAAAGCTGCAAACCTTGTTGGAAAGGAACAGYGACCCAATATTTTGGCCCAGCTATCAGTACAGCTGATAGCATCTCCACCACACGTCTGCACTGACTGGTCTCCATCAGAATCACTAATTTAGTTTGGGAAAGGGTGGTGGGAAGCCACAGCCCCTGCTAGGAACCTGGTAGGGCCTGGGAAGAARCCAGCCAGGAGCGAGGCTGGCCAACTCTGTCCAAGCTGTACGTGAGCGTGCTGGGCACTAACCGTCACTCAGACTGAGACTGATTTCTAGAGGAAGGTGGTGACCCTGCCTCTCAGCCTGAACCAYTGGTGATTAAGGCATTAGCAGCCCCAGCTGTGAATGTCTTTATTCTGAAATATAATTTGGGATGGCAGAAGAGACCATTAGCAACAGTTATTATTCAACACCTCACAGATAAATTATTCTGCTCTGCCTGTTTCATATGCTATATGTGTGAATTTGAGGGTTCACTAAGTGACTTCAGGGCTGACAAGCTCTAAGCATGCTACAGGTGGGGCCAGGCAAGCCTCTCATATCCCAGTCCTGCTAGTATGATTTCATCCTATTTACTGCCTTCCTTTTGGTTTCAGGACTCTGATGATACATCTTAGCCCAGCAATCCGGCTCCTGCACATCCTCAAAACACAACTGGCGTAGTCATGCTTTGGCCCATGAGCATCCATTAGTTGATGATTTCCCCAAGAAATCATTGACCTAGGCAGCTGAACATCATTGATTCAGGCTACATGCCTTCAGGTTGCTTTTGACTACTGAGAGCACGGTTAGTATAACGTGCTTTTAACTAGTTGTACATCGTTCAAATGTATCGTCAGACAACAGACAATCCAAAGTCTTTGTGGCAGCTCACAACAGAGCAAGAGCAATGCCTGACTTTGCTGAGCACAGACTCTCCTTGTCTGAACTTCAGACTTCTTGTGAGAACCTTGYTTTCCAGGCCAACGTTAGAGACACGAGCTCTGTGGTCAAAGGAGTAAGGGAAGGAGAAGTAGTCTCATTGCAAGGATAGTCAGGCCTTGTGGCACTGCCAGTCTCCTCTGCTTGTTCATGAAGGCCGTTTTCACAGACTTGAGAGAGGAAGAGCTCTTTCATCACATTTGCCCAGGCAGGATTCCTCCTTTCTCCTGTGTATATTTTCTACTGCTTTGCCTTGTTGCAGATGTTTTAGAATTGGAGAAACAGTCTTCGATTTGTCTGTAGGCTGAGACCCCCCTTTCCTCACTGTATTGTCCGAACAGTCCTTATGTCTAGTATAGAATCATTGATCCATCAGATTCCCCAGATGATCGGCCAACATTTTTCATTTCTTCCGATCTCATCTCAGAACTGCTAGTTGTACCCTTCAACAAATGCTCCCTGTCTCGGGCTCTGCACGGTTCCATCACTTCTGGATGTTTCCCCTTGTATCTGACAGGTTTTCAACATATAAGTAATCAGTCCCATTAATCTTTCCCTGTGTCAGTCCCTTCAGCCTTCTGAACTCTTGTCACCATCCTTTTATTTTATTTATTTTTAAATAGATCTCCTGCTCTTTCCCTAGGCTGTTTTGGGGGGAGAGYTTTTCTATCACATATTCCTAGCCAAATTCTCACTTCTTACATTACAGTAACTTGCAGATTATCTTTTCCACAAGATTTTTCCTCGTAGTAACAGAGAATAATATTTCATGGAAAGTTGTTGTTTCATGCTGTTCCTGTGGGGAAAATTTTTACCTTGGGTCAGATTGCCCTTGGCTATGCTTGGGGTACACATCTGGTCTTACGGACACAGCAGGTAGACAAGGGCCTCTGGCCAGGTGTGGAGACAGGGCTGTTCCAGCTCATTCCAGCCTGAAGGAGAAGCGGTGGTGCCCCTACAAGATTCCTGGAATGGACATTTTGATGCCTTTTGAGGACAGCAGCCAGGTGAGCCATGCCTGCAGGGCAGTCTGGAGTAAGGGAACGTGAGGGCACGGAAAGGCATTGCTGCAGCGCCGCAAACACCTTCCCAGGGGACAGGCTGAGACATGGGAGGGTGAAGAAAACTCTCTCTCTGTGTCACATGCTGAGACACTCATCTGTGTCCCTGCTTCTGCTGCGTGCCTAAAGCAATGGCTCAGGTATATTCATGGTGCGAAGTACTAAACTGTTAGCTGTCCCACCACCTGGTTTCCCCGTGTATTACAACAGCCAGCAACATTTGATTTTGCCTCCTAAATATGCAGAATTATCCAGTCAGACGCAGACCACACTGCTGTCAGTGCAGATAAACGGGCTGTTCCAAGACCAGGCTTCACCTGGTGCAAAGCTGTCCAGCACTTCTGTGYTGTGCTGAGCTGCAGATCCACTTCTCCCTAGGGCATTTAAACAGTCTGTACCACAGTTTCATCCAAACCTGCACCCAGTCTGCCTGAGAATCCACATGCATTGAAAACTGAAAAAGAGTTTTTTCCAGCCAAGATCTTCTTCCAAGAGCCTGACTGCAGCCTCCTCTGGCAGGACTGCTGCAGAGGGGCAGTGCCACGCTGCTCTGAGCCAGGGAGGGTGGCACTGCAAGGATGACCTGTAAAGCAAARTAAATAAGCTAAATAGAAGTCATGCTTTCCCCACCTCTTTCTAATATCTTCTAATAGGATTGTTCTTGCCCTGCAAATTCATCCTAGGGGTGGGGTGGCTGTATGTCTTGGCAAGGCTGGGACATACTCTGCTGTTGAAACGCTGATCAAGTAATTATTCTTGCTTCTGATGTTTTTAAATCAAGGATAGAAAAACCTTTGATGAAGCATTCTTGAGATTTCTCAAGCACTGAATAAGGAAGCAAACTCATCTGTACCCTCCCTTTTGAGAGAAGGGAGTTAATAATAATAATAATAATAATAATAATAATAATAAAAGAACCACACACTATGTCCCAAAACCTATGTCCTGATGGTTGAGAATACTTGTGCTGGGTCCTTCCCCAAGCTATGTTAGATAAATGCTGCAGGAGAATATCAGCTTTACAAACAGAGCTTCTATAGCTTGAGAGTTTTGGAAGGGAGCCTGCCAGGAAACTTCACTCACTAGAGAGGGGCTGATGCTGAAAGAGGCATGCCATGAAAGTGTGAAGTTTCCATTTGGCTGGTATATGAAATGTCATATAGACACTTCATGCTCAGTCTTTTGCATCCACTTCCTAATGTCTAACTTGCAAGGAAAAGCCTTCTGCTCCTCCGATCAGAGCCTCCCCCATTACCCAGCTGGATAGATCAATTTTCACCTAACGACTGTTTTTCATCTTCAGCTGCAACGTTCRCTGCCCACAGCCACGCTGTCAGAGGTTTGTTTGCCACCAAGGGCTGGCTGAGCATGCAGTCAGCRGACTCCTTGATGTTAGCATTGCAGTTTCAAGGGCAGCCCTCTTCCTTCCTGTTTTATTTAACATTATCCTCACTGCAGAAGTGAGAGAGCAGGATAACTACYACTCCTAAGTACAACAATATGGCATGGACCCAGAGGAGTGGAAGTGGCTCAGGATCACTGGTGGAAACCTGAAGTGCCATTTGTGTTGAGGAACCCAGGGAAATCAGAAGCCTTTGTGTTTGGTGCAGAAATGTCACGTTTCCCGTAATTGCATTGCACAGCAGCTCCCTCCCTGCTAATGTGCTGCCATTAAAGAGAGTGCTAAGAGCAGAATGCGCTGTCCAGGATAACAAGCAGCCCATGTATCAAGTGGAAGGGGTAATATATCAACAGCCAGCACCTGATCACTCAGCAGATAAGCAAGCAAAGCTGCTTAGGGTGAAAAAGCATCCCYAAGCAAGCAGATTTCCAGATCTATCTCAGACTTGGCCTGATAGGTCAGGAGAGGAGAGACTAGGTACTCATTTACATGCAGTGAAAAGCGAGATAGCATTTCTCTCTCTGTTAGCTCTCCTCTAAGCTGAGCACCACTTGGACTGCCTGAAGCCAGCCAGAACTACTTATCTCCCCCCATCTGCCTGGTTCTGGGGTGCCCAGCGCAAAGGTGACAGGCACAGCTTGATTCATAGAGACACGGGGACTCCCCATGTCTCTGGGCACTGGAAGTTCAGATCACCTTTCCTTAGGAGTGTTGTTTGCTCTTGAAAAACTTTTGGGGTGTTTTCTTGCAAAGCCAGCATTTAGACTCTTGACATGCAAAGGGGGATGCTATGGAGAGCAACCAGACAACATGAGCACAGCCTCACATGAACCTCTTCAGAGGCAGAGAGTCCAAGTAGGCTTGGAATAACTCTGTCAGCAATTATTGATTTGGCCTTTGAGATGGGGATCACTCGACAAAACACGGTGCTTTCCCTGGGGAGCAATAGATGCCCTGTAAAGAACAAGAGTGAAGCCAGCCCTCCCGGGCAAGCTCTCTTTCTCTGGGCTCTGGTCTTCTTGACTCAACTACATTAATTAACTAATTGCAATCACACTGGAGGAATCACCATCAGAACTAAGGACACAAGTAGCTGGARGTGAATTCTTCCAAGATTATCCTGTGGACTCATTACCTGCGGAGGTGGAGCAAGGCGTTCGCTGCCGAAGTGCCATCCTCACCCCGCTGGCACCGCGAGCGCACCTTTCCTCCCTCCTTCACTCGCGGGCTGCGTGCTCCCCYCTGCTGCTGCTGGGAACCTGGTTTCTCGCAGCAGAGCCCAAAGGGAAAAGCCACAAGYAATATTAGCATTTAAACAGTGAGCAGATGCCTCAGCGTACGGCCTTTTACACTGTCAGGAGCAGAAACAGCTTGCTCCAAATCATTTCAGGTTTGTCAGRCTGTAATGAAAGCCCCGAAACGCCGCCCTGCCCGCACGGCCGAGCGGAGCGGCTGAGCCCTGCGAGGGTGGGAGGACATCGCTCACGCGCTGCAGGCGCGGGGGCCTTTCCCCGAGCTTCTGATCGCTGCTGCCTTCTGGGCGCTGTCAGAAAGCCGCTGCTAGGGCGGACAGGGAGAGGGAACGCGGTGACGGGAAGCGGTGGGAGAAGGGCAGGGTGAGCGCCGAGGGGACGCGCGGGGCAGCGCCGCGCTGCGAGTGGGCCGCCGCGGCTCCGGACGCGCCGGGCGCCGCTCGCTCCTCAGTCTGAGCAGGTCCAACCCCCGGGACACTGCCCCAAAACCCTCGGCCAGGTGGGCCCRGCACTTCTTTAGGGAGGGAGCCGGGTTTGTCTTCTGTTCCCAGATCTGCTTGTACATTAAGAAATCATCGGTTAAACCAAAGCCCCTCCATGACTCTTAGGTCACAGGGGAAGTCAGGGTCTTGGGTAAACGGACCTTGGGTCTGAGCCAGTCTGGCAATCTTTTGTCCCCATGGCAGCAGAAACCTGTGATCTCAGCGCAGAATTAAGTGTTGCTCTGTTAAGAGGTCAGGGCAGTTGGTTTAGGTTCAATACCACTAAAAACAGGTTTGTAACACGAAAATATTTGAAGTGAAAATAATGGAATAGAGGAGGGACTCAGAGCGAGGGACAGGGCGCAGCAGGAGCTGCGAGGAGAYGTGCAAGAGGCAGCAGGGAGGATCGGTGAGGTGCAGCATGAGGAGAGCAGGACGAAGGGCCCTGAGCAGGGGAGACCAGACAGGGCACCACAGCTCGTGGACTGGCAGAAGGAAACCCACAGTCCCCTGTCTTGCCCGAGCCCCTGCAATGCTGGCGGGCTCGGGACTGCCAAGGAGCACTATCCCCTCGTCCTCGCTGGGTGCTTTGTGCTGCCAGGAAGCAGCTCCTGCTGAGCCACCTCAAGGTGGTCACCTACCAGCTGATGGGTCCCCGGGAGCTTCCCATCCTCCTTCGCTGGCTCCTGGAGATGCTCCTCTCCTCCTTTTGCAGGTCGCAGTGCCCTGAGGTCCTGCATCTTGTAGCTGGATCGAGCCTCCATCCTGTCCATCTGAGGCCGAAAGCTCAAGGTATGGGGGACTCTCTTTGGGTCTTCCCCATGGATTAACTCTCTGCTCAGAAATTCAGGAAAGACAGAATGGGTAAAAAAGCAGAAATAGGAACTAGCTTTGCAGTGGTTTGTSCGCAGGCAGGTGACCGTGGCTGAGGAGAGGCTTGGACCGCCAAGTTCTCCCGTGGGACCCTGCCTCTCAGCTTACCGTGGAATCGGTGGGATTGCAGTGCTCGGTGTCCCTCATCCCTCGGGCAGCACAGCCAGGCCCAAAGCGCAGGAACGCTATTGCAAGAGAAGACGGGCGATAGCTCGGACCTCACCTGGAAATAAACCCAGCTCCAGCCCCTTTRTTCTTTCTTGTAGCTACCTTTTTCTACTGCCAAAATACATTGAACTGTGAAATTGAGCTTAGAGGAAGCGATTCCTCTTAGATAAATTCAGGAACATTTTTAGCAGCTGCCTTTGCTGCGTCTGCGTCACGTGCCTCTGTCCAAATCGTACGACGGATGTAGGGAGACCTTATAACCTTTCTRTTGTTGAAGCAAAAGCTATTGCGCTGACATATTATGGGATTTGGGGAATTATTATCCCCCTTGGTTAGGTAACGAGGATCTAAGGCTCCCTGYGCAAGTGACAGATTGCTTTCTCTACAGGCTGGGAGACTTCACTGGCTTTTAAGCTGTTAGAAGATCTCTTGTCACATTAAACAAAAAAAAATGGGATGAGTATGTCCTATGAGGAGGTGGTATGTACCTCCAGAGATCTCTCTTTACTGAAGCTCCAGGGAACATACCTGTTGCCAGCTGAGGTTTCATTAGCTAAAACAGAAATGAATACTCCTCAAAACCTAGTCTAAAGCTTATTGAATCACTCAGAGATGGTCTTCAGGGTGGAAAAGCTGCAGGGCAGGAGCCTGGGGTCATTCCACCTCATCAGCAGAGAGGTTTGCTAACGTCTCGTCACTGCCTGTCGGCACTCTGCTGCAGCATGGAGACCTCCCAAGTCCACGCACAGCCTCTGGTACTAGTGGGGCCCAGGCGAGAGGAGCCCACGCCAGCTTACAGGACCCGAGCTGCATCTGTGAGATTGAGAGTTAAAAATATTCTGTGTCTGC
>NW_028186528.1:254456-271286 GCF_003343005.1 Rhea americana | reverse complement strand
AGGAGTCCCTACTGCTGCATCCAGAGATTTTCACCACAACAGCAGAAATCAGAGTGAACAGAAAGGGAGGAAATCAGGGGACTATAGAGCATCAGCTTTTAATACTAATTGATTGGCCTTTCTATCATCAGAGGCCGAGTCATGCAAAAGCAGCTCTAATATAGCAGAACCGAAGGGGCTCTTCTCAGCCCAGCCCACAGCATCTATTAATAGAGACATACAATCCAGAAAAGCATTTTGATGAAGTTTTTGTTCATCAGCAAAAAGAAATCCAGTGCCAAAAAGAGCCCAGAACRACAGCATGTGCCAAGGTGCCCAGATTCTTTGTGTTCAAGCCTCAAGGGACAGCAGTGCGCGGGAGGCCGCGTTTAAGCGGAGCAGCCTTTCTCCAAGTAAAATATATAACTTATCACAGAGGTGATGGGTTATCATCCCTGTTGTCTTTTTAAAGCRCTGTAGATCTACTGGTGAGAGATGCTAAGGAGAGGCAAAGCACTCCTCTAACCCTACAGGTCTGAGCAGCTCCAGTGTCTCGCTAGAGCGTTAATGAATCATGCAGATTACAGTCCTGGGGAAAAATATATTTTCTTTCATCTTATTATACAACAAGTTGGCAAAAGACCCAACTCAAGGCAGCTGAAAGGCTAGGGAGGACTTAGAACACACTCCGAGACAAGGCAGCCTCTTACATCGCTACTTATCTGTCTCTGTTTTGCAAGAAGAGATGTCCAAGTCGTATAAAACAYCAACACCTTTCAAGGCAGCTGAGCCACGAGAGTGCGGGGAGGAGCGGGCAGGGCTCGCTGTGCTGCCGCAGCTCCAAGAGGCCGTGCTGGCTCCCCCGGGAGATGCGGTTGCCTTTGAGCACGGCTGCCCTGACACCGCTTCTTCTGTCAGCAGCCCAGACAAACCACTTGGGGTATCAGCACCATCAGAATAAAAATAAATATGGCCCGGCTTGCACAGAGAGGCTGAAGGAGAAGCATGTTGCAAGGGCAAACACTCCCTCAAGCACATCTTGACATGAAGCTCATGTCTAGTCCCAGCAAAGCCAGTGGGATGTTCAGATGAAGATGCCCTTAAGAGACGACACCTGTGTCAGCCCAGCCCATTAGCCAGCCTGTGCTTAATGACAATTTAGCTGTCACTTCACCTGGAGGAGAGAGGGAGGTTAAAGACGTGGTACATTGCTAAGCCCAGGGTGGCTGCAGCAATACACATCTCGGCGCATGTGGTGGCATTTTGAAGCAAGACCTGTTTTTCCTAAGGACTAACACGAGCATCTTCCCGGACGGAGTAGGCACTCCGTTTGCTACCCATCGCTAACCACAGTAACAGCCCTGTTTTGTCACTGCGAGCCCCTTCGCTTGTGGGCTCGCTGCCACGGTGGCCGCGGAGAACRGTCCCCGCTGAGGAAGCCAGCGTCCTCCTCCAACACGTCCATCCAGTGGACTTCTCGCGTAGCGGAGGAAAAGCCTCTGGGGAATTTTTTTCAAYTCAAGGATTATTCTATCACTTCTTACAACCTTCCTGTGAATATTTTCCCAGCRCCCGTGGGGAAATGGAAGCACTGAAGCAGGACACGTCTCCTCTAGTGCCACATTCAGTGCGTTGCTGGCCAAACTGGGAATTAAAACTATTGGGTAGACAAGCCTCTGTCTGTCATAAATATAGTGAAATCCACTGACCTGCAAAACATCTCCCACGATGCTGGCCTGCCTGTAATGGAGGTGCTGTGAGGAGACCTGCAGGCCGTGGGGTGGGCTGGGGCCATGGCYGGGGGCCCCAGGTACAGCTACTGCAAACAGCCTTCCACTTTGGTGCTGGAAACACCAAAAATTGTAAATGTAATTTTCATCCGAGATTGGGTGAAAAGCTGAAATACCATCATCTGGGTGTATTAAAAAAATTTAAGTGCTAAGATCTTTGGGAGAAAAGTGTGCACGTGGACACACAGAATATTTTTGAAGTGCTTTGTACGATGTAATTCTCAGCTAGTGTTCCGGGCACTACCAAAATATTACCAGTATCGTTAGTACAGACAGGTATTCCTGCAATAAGCAGTGTTGTAATGAAAAGAAACCAAAAAAAAAAAAAAAAAAAAAAAAAAAAAAAAAAAAAAAAAGGAGAGGAGATAGGTAATATAAACACAAGTCTATGGAGAGACCTGAAATCAGTCTATGCTGTTGGTCTGAGATGATCTCAGAGAAACAGGTCGAGGAGGACTGGCAGGCTGGGAGCACTGCTCTCCAATCGCTGGAAGCCAGCTACTACCATTTCCATTTTGTCTGTGTTTTCCCAGCTATTCTGAAACATCTTCAAACTGAGAAATGTATCAGATGAAGCATTTGTATTTGATCTCAAATTATTTCATCAGAAGAAAACTTCATTCAAGCTCGTTCAAGCTTCCCTGTATTTCAGTGGGACAAAGTAAGATTCGACAAGAACTGATTTRCAGCCAAATTGTTTCAGAAAACAGCATTAATGTTTGCTGCTGCTGGACTTCTCTGCAATTTAGATGTGGAGGCCCGTGGAGTCCCCCAAGAAGCTGCTCCAGCCAGGTGAGACCSCTCCAGAGCACCCCGGTGCAATCACCCTGGGACCAGCATTGCTGTGCCTGGCTCTGGGGCTCAAGTCTGTTATTGAAAGCTCAAGCAAATGAGCAGAGTAGGATGTGCTGAGGAAAGGACCAGCTAACTCCAAACCCATCTGTTACTGCCCCTGGCTCCCGTGAGGAGGGGGCAGCTCAGGTTTTCAGCGAAGGCAGAGCGGGTTTAGCAGAGAGGGGCCCGCTGCAGCCGTCACAGCAACTGCTGCAGGCGGTGGCCAACATTTAAGCTTTAATTCCTGCCGCTGCCAACCTGGAAACCTGTTCATATCCGCTTGTCTTTCTGGAAAGCAGCCGTATCCCAGTTTGCAGGGCACTCCAGGGCAAGGCCGTGCCCCCGGATCGCCAGCGTGCCGGTGACCACAGGGGTTTTGCAGTCCTCTTTGGGACTGCACTTCCAGTTTGGGAGCCCGCGTGGCAGAGCCGGTTCAGACATCGCTTCTGCCCGGGAAGGTACCCGACACCTTTCTTTCCTCCCAGGTGACACCCCCGCAGAGGCACGCAGGGGCACCACGTCCGTGCAGGACGGCTGGCGGGTGCTGTGCCGCGCCTGCCGCAGCGCGGGCGCAGGCACAAACCCCCTTCGGCAGGAGCTGGCTTTGGGGGTCAGGAGCAGGGTGACAGGCAGTGATATGCCTGAACACGGGGAAAAACGCAACTTGGCATAAAAACCGGCTAGCCTGACCAGAAAGAGAAGACAAGCAACTAGTATATTGGACTGCAGTTCTGTTTAAATAGGTGGTAATAGAAATGGGAACCAGCATCCTAGTAGGCAGGAATGAAATAAAAGACACAACCTCGTATCCGCTCCTTGAATTACTGATGCTGGGGGTGCAGCACCCTGGCGTGGGACAGGGACGCTGCTCTGCCTGCCAAGGCTTTGCATATGGAAGAAGGCAGGCCGTGCCCTTCGGCAGAGGATGGGTACAAAGAGTCCAGCTACGGGGTAGGACGTGAATATAAATGATTTTCAGAGAAGTTCTTGATCTTATCATTCAGCCTTTCCGCTTGAATAAGAAGCAGCACAGCGGAAACTGGGGGGACTTGCTAYGCTTTGAATACAGGTCCAGCAACCTAAATATCTACAGGCGCTCTGTAAGAAAGGCATCTGTTGAGGATTTCTCTGATTAAATGCTGAATTCAATAGCGGTGTTGTAAGCTGAGARCAGTCATTTATCAAGAGCACATGGCACGGCTGCTCTGAAGCACCGCGTTGGAAGTGACCTTTGTGGCAGACTGTTAAATGTAATGGGATCCCCTGGCTGCAACTGCCRGAGGAAAGGGAAACGGGATGCTCGCTTCCTGCTCAGAGTGCAAAACCCCGGGCTCAGCGCTTTGCCGTGGAGCACATAAGGGGAAATGGCCAGCTCTACCGTGCTGCAGGCCTTTGGAGCCCAGCAAGCTCGTCACACTTGAATTTTTAGAGTGAGGCAAGGTCACTATGGTATTGCTTATGGATCTAGCAAGTGGACTTCAAAATCCCTGAAGGACRGAGAAGTCCCCTCCACGCGGGCTCACAGCACCCAGGTGGATTCCCAGGCCAGGTGCAGGAGGGTAAAGGCACCTCTACGGCTTCAGAGGGAGCCCAGAGCTGCCCCATGCTCGCCTGGGCTGGCAGCAAACTTGCATGCTTCCTCCTTCTCGCCTTAAAAGGACATATCCAGCCAAAGTCCTTTGGCCATTAGTATCTCTTGAAACCATTAAAACTAGTTGGGAATAAATGTCCAAGTAGCTAATTGTATATAAAATCCCTTAATCATAAATGGGTGAGATCTCAGTGGCGTTTGGCCAGTTTCTGGGTATGGACAAGTCAGCATATAATTAATGTCTTTATAATGATACTAGAACAAAGACCGTAGCAATCAGGCAACTGCTGAAACAGATAATAGTATTAAATATTGCATTTCTCAAGGCCTTTGCAGAAATAAACTGCCAAGGCAGCATGTCTCCCAGAGGCAAGACTCAATGGTTYGCTCCCATGAAATCCATCCTTGTTGGCTTGAATGACTCAGTATTTCCCAGAAGGTAATTAAGATACTGCTTTGTATCAGAGGGTGAAGTCCCACCTAAAAATCACTGCAGTAAAAAGAGAGAAAGCACTTTGTGGCCATGCAAAGCTCAGAGTCACTTTTGGGGAGGAAACATTAAGTCTGAGGGAAACTCATCATGAGCCCACCACTCAGGTGCTGCTGAAGAAAGCCAGCGGAGCTGCTGCAGCACTTAGCCGGGCAGCAGGTTGCTTTGGGCTCAGTTGAGGGCGGTGTGTTGCTTTGGGAAACATCCCCTCCTGAACCAACAAATAAACCCAGACAAATTCAAGCAAGAAAAACTTCTTACGTGTACTCAACAGCTTCTAAAAAGAGCAAACACCAGAGCAAGCTGCTCAGCACTTCCRTGGATCTGCTGCACGTGTTGTGGGACTGCACTTTTGCAGCTACCTTTAAAAGCASCATTTGTTGATATTAAAAATATTTTGCTTTTTAGTATACAAAAGGCTTGAGTGCATCTGAGATTACAGCAGACTCCTAAAACTGAGTAGAGAGTCGTGGCATTGAGCAGTYGCAATGAGGAACATCTTTCCTGCCTTTTACTTTCTCATATGGCTTCATATGCATTCATATGCTAATGAATGTCTCTACCTAGTAACAGTCTGGCAGTCCTTTCTGAGAAGTTCTTTGAATAATTGCAAGTCATGATGTGTTGATTAGCATTTCTGCTCTCCGAATTACTTCTCCACGTGAAGCAAAGCGGCACCACTAGCGAAGCCTACGGTAACACACACCTGAATTTCCCTGTCAATAATGGCTACATAAAATGAAATCTGCTTTTGCAGAGGTTCCCTTCAAAGGTCCCACGAGTGCCCCCCTTCCAGATGGGTCCTCCATCCCCTTAGGCTGCTGCAGCCCCAGCCTGCCCAGCTGAAAGCATCCATTTCACAGGGAGGTTGTATCTTGTTGGGAGATTTGACTTGGGTCGCGCTTGCAGCCCCCAGCCCCTCTCACCCGCTGGGTGCTCAGCCTCCCTTCATTGACACTCTACTCCAAATCCAAGATTACGGTGAGAAGAGTCTGTCCATCACTTCTTCTCACACAGGTCATGGGTGGCAGATGGGTTTTGGCAGGATACTGGTCCCTGTAGAGCCCTAAGGATGTGCCAGGGCAGCATGGTGACGCTTCAGCAGAGCCATAYGGCATCCAGAGCTGGAGAACATGGCTTCAAGCAGTCTCCATCCCCGTGGGACGCCACCATAGGAGAGGACACCACTCAGATTTGCATTAAAGAAGCAGCAAAGCCAGCTGGAGGGCTGCAGCGCTGRGCAGAGATGGGGCAGGGAGCAGGGGGCTGGTCCCTGAGATGGGTCCTCCTGCCCTACGGCCACTCCTGGACTTTTTGCGTAGAAAAGCCAAGGCTCTGCCACCTCAGCTGTGGCAAAAGGGTTCAGTTCATGCAGGGAACAGAAACGGTCTCTCTAAGCAGCCATTAATTCCAAAGGATTTAATTTACCAAACCCCAGGGAAAAAAGGCCTCTTTCTTCCCAGCTGGACATCGCCCTGAGCGCTCCGTTGCACACGCACGCTCTAACAAACTGCTAATTTCCGATGAAGATCTGAGTTTATTAATTTCCTCTGGTGCGGTTATCGTTCAAAGCCTGAAAGTGTATTAGCACCCTGGCGAGAGCCTCAAGCCCACGCGGGCAGAGGCAGGGCAGGCGCCCAGCACCGTGGGCTTGCAACACGCAGCGGGGGCCTGCCTGCCTCCGGGGCAGGATGGGACCCTGCAAGACCCAGGGCGCCTCGGCCTGCGCCGCTGGGGCTCGGGTGTTCGCGCACCGCGGGTGGAGCGTGGGGGTGGCACGCGGGGGCAGCGGAGGGGCCCCTGGGTGCTCTCACCCGCGTGCCAGTCGAGGGAGAGGAGCAAGTCTGGAAACGGCAGCGCGAAGGCAGCCGTCCGGGGCAGGGTGGGACAGGGGGACCATCTGGAGCTCAGCGTGCACAGCGAGCCAGCGAGCTCCGGCGCGTCACGCTCGGCTGCCTGGGCTAATGGAAAAAAATCACAGYGAAAGGCAAAGTTTAGCTGTGACCRTCTGCAGGAGAAGCCGTGCCCGCCCGCGAGGGCATCGGGCAGACGTCGGGTCCCAGCGTCGGCGGGGAGAGCAGGCGTAGGCCGTGGTGGGACTTCTGGACCTTGAGCTCTGATCTGGAAGGAAACCCGTGGCTAGACATCTGCTGAACAGCCGCCCCGGCCAGAGCGCTCGGAGACGCCAGGCTCCCCTCTCCGAGGGGCGGCACCGGCTGAATTTCCCCCTTGGCCTTCCTGCATGAAGAGGGGAGAGCGCAGCTTGGGCTRTCAGCAGTTACCCGCTCGCACAGGAATCATCTGTCACTGAGAAGAAGTTTGCTGCCCTCCGGGAAAGAAGGCAGCAAACCCCCCAGCAGAAACTGCTCCAGCAGCATGGCTGCGGGGACTTCCCAAGGCCACGCACCCCCTCCACGCCRCCATCCCTCCTGCTGCTCGGTCACCTTCACAGGCAGTAACTGAGGCCAACCGTTCTCAGCGTTAATAGGTGCTATATGTTATTCTAGAGAGGTTGTAACTGGGGGAAGAGCATCTCTGTTTGTACYAGCTAATCCTACCTGCAGGCACACGCGCTCATTCGCTCAAACCTCTCCATCTCCGTGATTTACCAGTTTTGTTGCCTACCGGGCTGCTTGGTGCTTGGCCAAGGCGCCAGGCTGCAGAGCCTCCTTCCGTCCCATGTGTTTGGGAGCTCCAGCGATGCTCGCACAGAGCAGCCCCACAGCAAACCTTCTTCTTTCATGTTATCTGCAGTCTAGAGGTTTAAAAGACTTCTAGGYATGGTCCATTTTCCATCGCCATGCTTGGAGATTTTCAAGATCRGACTAGACAAAGCTTTCAGCAGCCAGCTCTGACCCCAGGGCTGACCCTGCTTGGAGCAGGGGTTTGGACTAGAGACCTCCTGAGGACCCTCCAGCCTGAATTATCCTGTGATCTCCACCGCCAGCAGTGCTGTTCTATCTTAACGGTGTCACCCATGTATGAAACCACCCATCTGTCTCCTGCCACTATGTCACCAGCTTATGGTGAAGTTTGGGCAGCTGGATCTTCAGATGACCCTGTCCTTCAGCCATGCACAAACCATGCACAAACACCCTCCCCTAATTTCTGCAGAGGCACCTTCATTCCCAGGAGCCACACAGTGCTCCTGCCATCCCTGCCTACCGGCTGCCTTGCTTGGGCCACCCCTGAGCACTCAGCAGAGCAGCAGGCTCTCTCAGCAGGCTCTGGTACAGTTAGGACAGATGCTCAGGGTAGCTTTCACCTAGAAACATCCTGCAAAGGGTAAATACACGATGTTTAGGTCTTCTCATTACCAGTTAACAGTTCCAGAGTGTTAACTGGTGCTTGTGACTGTGGTCACAGGCTGTATTACTTTCTTTCCATGTGTCTCTATAACCCACCAGGATCAAACATCAGCCTCATGTTGGGGCAGCCACAGGCCTAATCCTTTACAAACCATGTGAACAGGTTCTCTCTCAGCCCGATTTCTCACCCCCATCACTGCTCTCCAAGAAACCCGGTGAGTTTTGGTGGGAGGAGGTTGCTTTCCGCCTGGGTCCAGATGAAAAGAGCCCCCAGGGAACGTGGAAGCTTGGAGCAGCTAAGCCCAAAAGAGGTGGGGGGGGTCATGTGGGGGCGCATGCACACACGCACTGCATCGGTGTCCTGTGCCAGGAGCCCTTCCAGGATACCCCTGCAAAGCACCAGGACGGCTCTGGTGGTGCTTCCCACCCGCAACACCAGGATCCTGGAGACGCACGCTGACCCCAGCAGCTGCATCTTGAAGCTGACGCTGACTTCTCAGTTCGGCAAGCTGCTGCTGCCCGGTGCGATCCTGCGGCGCTGCCCGCTGCCCTCCAGCGCCTCTTGCCAGCACAGGCGTTTGAATCGCACGGCCTGCAGCTGCCTCGCGCCTGGCGCAGCTCTCCCTGTGCTGAAAACGGCAGCGGCAGGAGCGGCAGCAAAGCCGGGCGCCTGGCCCGGCCGCAGCCYTCCTCTGCGGACGCTCGGCCTCGGGGTGCACGGGAGCATCCGCCTGCTCGGACAAGGCGGCCACTGGCTTTTCAGCTGCTGCCGGAGCCTCCCTGCCGCAGCCCCGTGGGGTGCACCAGGGCCRGGCTCGGGCAGGGACGCCGGCTGCCCTCTGGACCTGGTGCTATCAATGTGGCCTGCCGCAGGCCTGGAAGCTTTGATGGATAAAGGAATTTCAGTTTCCTTTGGCTCTGGCAAAATAAAATATGGATTGCTGGGGGTCTGCGGAGTCGCATCACCCGTCTCCCTGTGACGCCAAGCGCCGCTCTCGGCTGCTGCTGCTGGGTGCTCGGTTACACGACGCCGTGCCCGGGCTCCTCGAGGAGCGGGGAGGCAGGGGAGGGACCCGCGGGGCAGCCTCCCTCCGAGCATCCCAGGCAAACTCCGGCCCAGGAGCTTCCTGCCGCCAGGCTGGGGGCTGGCAAACAGGACAACGCCCTCGGTGAGCAGCTCTGCCGGCTCGYGGGGCCACGCCACGCGGCTTCACGGGGAAGGGCAGCTCCAGGCTGGAAGCGTCACCAGCCCCGGGAGGGGACSGCTTGCGGCTGGTGCCACCACGGAGCTGAGGACCTGAGCCAAGACRTTTGCAGGCCCGCGTCCCGGATGCGGGCGAGCCCCCGCGGGGGGAGCGGGCCCGCGGCGYGCGTGTGCTACGTGCTGTCCTCCTGCAGCGGCTGTTTTATTCCTGCCAGCCCTCCTAGAAACCCGCGTTGTTTCTGCCAGTCCCCTTAGAAACGCCGAAGCGGCGCATTCCTCGCCGCTCGGCGAGCGTCACCAGCACGCACCTGCCGGGCAGCTTTCCAGCCCCGGGAACGGCCGGCGCTGCCCCGCTGCCGGGACGGGCGCCTTCCTCGGCGGCGTCGGGGCAGGTCGGCGCCTCCGGCGTTTCGCATCGCAGCGGCACGGGGCGCCTTGGCCGGACCAAGCTGCAGAGGCAGCCAGCACGAACCCAGCCCGCGGTCTGCAGCTTGCTGGAAAGACCCAGCCCGGGCAGCACGGCAACCGGCGTCACCGGGACCACGCCAGCGCCCACCCGGGGCCCTCCGAGCCGCGCGAGCTCGGCACGACCCTCCCGCTCAGCTTCCCCGAGGAAGGGCCGGCGGCGCCCGGGGGCCCCCCGGCCCCGCGCGCAGACTCACGCCGCTGCCTGGGGCCCCGCAGCAGCTCGCGGGCCCGCAGCCGCGGCGAGGCTCGGAGCAGGCGCACGGCTGGCGGCAGCCTGCACCAGCCCTGCCCTGCGGCCCGTCGTTCCCAGCCCTCCGCCTGCGTGCGCTGAACGGACCCGGGAAAGCGATGTAACCTGCTTGTGAGCAAAAGCACCCGTGAAGCTCGGGAGCAGAGAGGACCCAGGCAGAAAGTGTGAACAGGCAGCAGAGCCCAGGGTCACCTCTCACTGCAAAAGGCAGCCAGAGGGCAAGGCTTTCGGGAAGGCTTCCCTCCGGGGGCTGGAGAACGCTGCGCAGCCGGCGGGAAACAGAGCCCACGGCACTGCCACCRCTGCAGGTGGCTCTGCTCAGCCCCTCTTTATTATTTAAACTTGAAAGAACTGGACACTGCTCATTTTGCTAGAGCAGCAGATGCATCGCTTAATTAACCTGAATTTGTTTGTTTGCATTGAGCCCAGCAAACTGTTTCAGGGTAAGCATGGTGCTTTTATGAAATAAACACATTTCCAGCTGCATYTGGCCAGTGCTGTTTTCAGGGCGTAAGCAAGGGAGCCTGCTGCCTCCCCTGAGCTGAGCAGCTTCGGGGCAAGGGGAGCCCCGGGACGCAGAGACCTCGCGCTCTTTCACAGGGCGCGGAGGAGGAAAGCACCGCTGCTTCCACCACAAACCTCACGGCCTGGAGAAGCAAAACAGAGCTGCTCAGGCGGAGCACAGCCAGGGCACCAACACACACCTTCCAGCCTTAGCACTCTTAATAAGCGCACCTCATTAAGATCTCCCGTCTGTAGCTTGTTTGAAGGACAAACCTCAGATTTGCTGAGCACCCTGTCAACACAGGACTCGCTGCTCCCACCCAGGCAGCTCTTCCACTCACCTTCCCAATCTCCCAGGCCTCCCTTCAGGCTTTCAGGAGGACCTCAGCCTTCTGCTAAATTTCCTCCTCCTGCTCTGCTGATAGGAAAACCATGTTCACCTGCACTTCCCTTATCTGCAAACCTTTTAATTAGCATGCAATGCAAATAGGAGAGCTCTGCTTTAACCCTCCTGGAGGATTTTAGAGCTGGGRGAAAGCTCTCTCAGAAGGGTTTAATGTGTTAGGGTTGCACTCAGCATACAGAGGTGGGTAGTGCTGTTTCTACCTGTCTTTGAACAGTGGTAGAGCATCAGCATGGACCTGCTCCCTTCCTCTGCGAAGGTGAGGGACTGCTGCAGAAGAAATGTGCCYGGGGCCATAGGGCCACCAGCAGGGCTAGGGGCCACCAGGCTCACTGCACAGTTTGTCTCTGCGCCCCTGCTCTCACKGCTTCCCCGTTGTTGGGACTGGATGATTGGACGTGAGTCGCAGGGTGCAGCTCTGCACCAGATGCCCAGCACACAGTGTCACCTGGGCCCACGGGGACCTCAGGGTCACCCAGCTCCCTGTCCCTGCAAGCAGGATGGCCCCTGACAGCCCACCTTGCCTCCATGGGGATCTGTGGGTGAGGACCTGGGACCATGCAAGCACCCCAAAGCAGATGGCCTGGGGGAGAGCTGGGGGGAGCCCAAACGTGGGAGGCAAAGGTCATCTGCGACTCACCATGGGGGCTCTGGGGAAACCTGAGCAGTTCTGGTCCCCCATTGCTGTCCCCTGTGTGCCCCAGCGTGCGCGCTAAGGGAGCCCCAGCAGGGCTGGACCCAAATCTCCTTCCTTCCCTCCCAGCCTGGGGTGCTCTGGCAGGGCTCTGTGTCCGTCCCCGTCCCCGTCCCCATGTGCCCCAACCAGGGAGCCCCGGCAGGGCTGGTCCCCGTCCCCGTGCCGTCCCCGTGCGCCCGGGCCGGGGGCTGCGGGGCGGCCGTGCGGGGGGAGCGGCGGGCGCGGCCGGGGCCCCGGGAGGCGGCGCCGCCCCGAGCCCCCTCCCCGTCGGGGCCCGGCGCTGGCGGGAGGCGGCCGCGCCGCAGACGCCGCTCGCTCGGCGCCGCGCTCACGTCGCGGGGCTGCCGGGGCTGCCGGGCAGTGCAGAGCCGCCGCCGCCGCCGCCCGCACGGTAAGCGGGCCGGGCCGGGCCGGGCCGGGCCGGGCGGGGGTCGCCCCGGTGGCCGCGCTGCGCCGTCCCGGTGAGGCTGCCCCGGGCTCCGCTTGGGGCCGGGAGCTGGACGGGGCGTCCCGGGGGCTGTGTCACAGGGAAGGGGAGCCCTGGGGGTGCACATCGGGGGACGTCCAGCCCGGACAGCCAGGGAGCCCCGGTGGGCTCGGACGGGGGCTGACCGTGCTCGATGGGGAGTCCTGTCGCGCTCAGACGGGGTCTGTCCGTGCCGGATGGGAACCCCGGTGGGCTCGGACGGGGRSTGTCCRTGCCGGATGGGGACCCCGGTGGGGTCGGACGGGGACTGTCCATGCCGGATGGGGACCCGGTGGGCTCGGACGGGGGCTGTCTGTGCCGGATGGGGACCCCGGTGGGCTCGGACGGGGACTGTCCGTGCCGGATGGGGACCTCGGTGGGCTCGGACGGGGACTGTCCGTGCCGGATGGGGTCCCGGTAGGCTCGGACGGGGTCTGTCTGTGCCGGATGGGGACCCCGGTGGGCTCGGACTGGGGTCTGTCTGTGTCGGATGGGGACCCGGTGGGCTTGGACAGGGTCTGTCCATGCCGGATGGGGACCCAGTGGGCTCGGACGGGGTCTCTCCACGCCGGATGGAGACCCAGTGGGCTCGGACCGGGGTCTCTCCACGCCGGATGGGGACCCTGGTGGGCTCGGACGGGGGCTGTCTGTGCCGGATGGGGACCCTAGTGTGCTCGGATTGGGGTCTGTCTGTGCCGGATGGGGTCCCGGTGCGCTTAGACGCGGTCTCTCCATGCCGGATGGAGTCCCGATGGGCTCAGACCAAGGGCTGTCCATGCTGAATGGGGACGCCGGTGCGCTCAGATGGGGGCTGTCCGTGCCGGATGGGGACCTCGGTGGGCTCAGACGGGGGCTGTCTGTGCTGGATGGGGACCCGGTGGGCTCGGATGGGGTCTGTCCATGCCAGATGGGGACCCGGTGCGCTCAGACGGGGGTTGTCTGTACTGGATGGGACCCCGGTGCGCTTGGACAGGGTCTTTCCATGCTGGATGGGGACCCTGGTGGGCTCAGACGGGGGCTGTCCGTGCCGGATGGGGTCCCGGTGGGCTCGGACCGGGGTCTCTCCATGCCAGATGGGGTCCCGATGGGACCAGTCCCAGGCTACGATATGCCAGGCAACTGCTCCCTTGGAGCTCCCAGTAATTCCTCCCTGCCGGGTGTCCCTTGGTAGTGCTGTGAGGGTGCTCCTGGAGGCCAGCAGAACGGAGGTTGTCTCTGCGTGCCGGGATCAGGCCCTGCTCCCCAGCCTGGAGGTGCTGCTGGAACAGCCTGGGGGGGCTGTTCAGGTGGGGGGGGCCCAGCTCACTGGCAGAGCTGATTCCGGAGTCCCACCGCAGGAAACATCTCCCTGCCGCAGCGTGGGAAATGCCTGGCTGTCGAGCGCTGGGCTGGGGACGTCACCACTGGTCCCACCACAGCCACAGGGAGAGTTTTCCTTGCCTTTCCCTGGTGCTGGGGCCACTGTAGTGCTGGCTTGAGCTTTCCTTGGCTTGGTGGAAGCCACACACCTCCTCTGTGGTCCCGGAGAGAGCCACGAGCACGCTGCCCGCTGGGGTGCCCGCTGCCCGTCGGTGCGCTGCCGCGGGCTGTGCTGAGCCCTGCTACCTGCTGCGGCTCGGCACGGCTGTGAACCCAGCTGGCCTCCACTTCTCCTGCCGCCTCTCTGTGTCTTCTAGGCGCGTGGGGACCAGGGGCCTCCAGGTAGCACCGCTCGGTAGCTGAACCGATCCGTGTCAGCACGCTGCGTGGCTGCCGTGCCCGCCACTGCTCAGCGCCTACGTGTGGCTGTCCCAGCACGTACTAGGGTGGTGCGTTCATATTCTAGAAATGATTTTCGCTCCCCTCTGGCTGCTGCGCCGTGTCCCCCCACTCACTTGCCAGCTGCCTTGTGGGCTGGCGGAGGCAGAGCAGAAGCAGGCACCGCTCAGCCGAGAGGCGTGATGCAATTATACCTTGCTCCGGGCTGCTTTGCCTAATGCTTCCTGAGATCCCGGGCTCTGGCAGAGAAATGACTCCAGGGCTGTGCCAGCCCCACGCGTGTCAGCAGCGTGTGCCCATCTCGTGGCAGAGGACAGTGCCCGATGCATGCGGGCTGGACATTCGGGGTGCAGGATTGCTCAGGGACGTGTATTGCCGGCGCGGCCCCCAAGCAGCCCGCTCTGTCCTGGCGTGCTGCTCCGCAAAGCCCGCAGGACGGCCACCCGCACCCGCGGGCACCGCTGGCGGGTCGAGGTGGGGCGGCGAGGGGACGCAGGGCACCGTGCATGAGTCCTCTGGGGCTGGTTGTACCGGCTCCTTCCAGAGCTCGCGTCCTTCCCGCGCTGCTGCCCGTCGGCCCCGAGCTCTGGGCGCCCTGTGCTTCTCCGCGCCCYGCGCTTGGCCCTTCTGGCTCCCCGCTGCGTCTGAGCACAAAGTCCCCGTGGTGCCATCGCCTCCAGGACAGCCTTGATGAGCCCAAAAGCTGCCCTGCGACCATCTCTGCGATTTGTCCGTGTCTCCTGCCCGCGTGGGGGCTGGACCGTGGCCAGAGAAGGGTCTTGCTGGCAYGTGCCTCGTTGGGGTTTGCACAGCAGCGCTGCCTCGGTTCTCCTCCTCCGCCTTCGGGAGCGCGTCTGTCTCCCTTGCCCACACTCGCAGGGACGAGCCGGCAGCGGCGAGCGCAGGCCACCCTCAGCCGCTGCCCTCGTGTCTCTCGCTCAGCACCAGGGTCGCTGGCTCGGCTCGGCTCGGCTCGGCAACGCACCGCGGCGCCGGGAGCACCAGCCGCGGGCCGGTGGGGGCAGCCATGAGGGATGCGTCTGTCTGCGGGTACCGCCGGAGGCTCGTCCATCTCGCCTGGATGTGCCTGTTCTCCTCCGTGCCGGTAAAGGGGCAGGGCTGGGGCGGGCCGGCGGCGTGGCGGGGTTGGCGCTTGCTGGGCTTGCCCGCGGGCCTCCGTCTCTCCACTTTGTCACGCGTTCCTGCACTGCCCTGCTTCCCTGCCCGTCCCCTGCCTGCAGCAGCTGTGCTGGGCGAAAGGGCCTCACGTGGTGGGCTCAGCACCACCGCAGGGAAGTGACCCGGGGCTGAGCGCCTTGGCCTTCTCTTGGYGCTGCAGGTTGTGCTGTCCCCCGGGCCACCGCGCAGTCCCAGGCGGGCGGCTGGGCCCTGGCGGCGGGCGGGCGGGCGCCAGCGGGGAGCTGGCACGCACCGTCTTGCTGCGGGCCTGGGGAGCGCGGTCCCCCCGGCCCCGGCGGGCAGGCGGGAGGCACTAACTCTGGCGCTGCGCTTACAGCACACTGGAGCCAGGGTGCTGGAGAGGACCTTCGAGGAGTGGCTGAGGTACCGTGACGAGTGCCTGAGGAGGATGGCGAGCGAGCCGTACCCGGCAGGTGGGGCTCCCGGGACCCTCGGAGGCAGCTGCCCGGCTCAGTGACTATGGGACGGCAGCGGGTGGAGCGCGGGAACCTGGGCACCCCTGTGCCAGGCATTTCTGTCCACGGGCACTTGCAGACACCAAGCCTGGCGGAGCAAACCCCTCACCAGGCCTAGTGCCGCAGGTAGCCACGCACAGATGGTCCAAGCTGCRAGCCAGGCAGAGGCCTGGCCGGCAGGCTCGGCAGGTCCCTGGTCATACCCATGGTCCCGTGCAGAGTTACACTGCCCCAGGTGGACCAGTCTGGTCCTGGGAGCCRAGGTCAGCACGAGGCAGAGCCTCCTCGGGAGCCGCGTGGAGGGCAGCAAGTGCCTCCTGCTCCATCCTGGGGCGGGCAGAGCAGCACCGTCTCTCCTGGGGCTGCAGAGGGGCTCTTTCCCCTTCATACATCCCCAGTCTTCCGTGGCACGTCCATTGCCACGGYCGGGGATGGCTCGGGGGCTGGACGCGGGCTGTGCTGCGCACCTGCGACTGTCAGCTTCTCCCGGGACCCTGAGTTTCATCTTTGCCTTTGGAAGGGCTTTTCTGCAACCGGACGTTTGACATGTACGCCTGCTGGCCRGACGGGAGCCCCGGCACCGCCGTCAACGTCTCCTGCCCTTTCTACCTGCCCTGGTTTGAGAAAGGTGGTGACGACCCTCTTCCATCCTGCACCCCCGGGAGAAACAGGGGCCGGGGCTGGGCTGCCCGGGAGCCTGACGCGGGTCGGGAGAAGCTCTCGAGCGTCTTCCCTCCCCTCCTGCTGCGAGGGGCAGGAAGGGGGCCGCGAGCAGATGTAGCTATGAGGGGACGGCCGTGGCAGGCGGTGGGACCGAGCCGAGCCGGCCGGGCCGTCCCCGGGGGCCGGGAGGGCAGGGGCCGACCCCGTCATCGCAGCGGGGGGACATCTCGCGGCGGGGGGCGCGTCAGCCTGAAGGGGCCGGGGCCGGGCTTTGCGTCCGCAGTGAGACACGGGCAGGTGAGCCGCAGGTGCGGGCCCGACGGGCAGTGGGTGACRGTGAACGGCAGCCAGCCTTGGCGGGACTACTCGCAGTGCGAGGAGGAGATGGAGTCCACCATCGAGGAGGTGGGCTTCGCGGGGGGCGCCGGGGCGGGACGGCGGCGCTCGGGGAGGAGGCCGCGCTCACCGGCGCCGCGCTCGCGTGCAGGAGGGCGCCCGCAGGCTCATGGTGAGTTTCAAAGTGCTCTACACCGTGGGGTACTCGCTGTCGCTGCTGACCCTCGTCTCCGCCTTGCTGGTCCTCACCGTCTTCAGGTAGGGAGCGCCCGCGGCGGGCGAGGGGAAGGCGGCGGCGGCCCCCCGACGCCCTCGCTGTGCGCAGGAAGCTCCGCTGCACCAGGAACTACATCCACGCCAACCTCTTCGCCTCCTTCGGGCTGCGGGCCGCCTCGGTGATCGTCAAGGACGCGCTGCTGGAGAGGCGCTGGGGC
>NW_028186528.1:228616-254201 GCF_003343005.1 Rhea americana | reverse complement strand
GTCGGCTGCCGGGCAGCGCAGGTGGTGATGCAGTACTGCATCCTGGCCAACCACTACTGGTTCCTGGTGGAAGCCGTCTACCTGTACAAGCTGCTGATCGGCGCCGTCTTCTCCGAGAGGAACTACTACAGGCTCTACCTCTACCTGGGCTGGGGTAGGGGCCACCCGGGCGAGCGCCGCGGCCGGCGCGGCGGGGGGAGCCGGGCCGCTCCCCCGGCTCAGGCGGGCGCTTGGTTTTCACAGGGTTTGCTGTGTGACTTGCAGGCACGCCGGTGGTGTTCGTGGTGCCCTGGGTGGCCGCCAAGTACCTGAAGGAAAACGCCGAGTGAGCGGGGAGGGACACGGYGGCGGGCGCCGAGGCCGCCGAGGGGCAGGAGCCGGGTGGCGGGCTGCCGGGACGCCGCTCGCGCGCCCCGGCCTCACCGCGCTGCTCTCCCCGGCCAGGTGCTGGGCGCTCAACGAGAACATGGCCTACTGGTGGATCATCCGCATCCCCATCCTGCTGGCGTCCCTGGTGAGCAGGGGCTCGGGCGCTTCTCTGCTGTCCTGTAATTGCACTTTTCTTTATTTTTTTGCACTGAATTCCTAACTGTCCCTCTTGTAACCTCCGGACCGTGGGGAAAAGGAGGGCTGCAGGCCCCACGGGCCAGCGCAGGGGGAGAGAAAGGGCCGGGGTGCAGCCCCTGCTGCTTCCCGGCCTGGATTCGGGGCCGGGGGCCGGGGCTCGGCCCTGGCAGGCTCTGCAGCTGGCTGTGGGTGCCCGCGAGCCCAGGCAGTCACCTTCGCCAGCGGGTGGGCACACCTGCCTTCCCCAGTGGCCCACAGCCCCGCAAGGGAAGCCAGGCAGGGGCATGCCGGTGCCCCACGCAGTGCACTCTTGTGCTAGCACCGTCTCCCACCAGATCAACCTGCTGATCTTCATGAGGATCCTCAAGGTGATCCTGGCCAAACTCCGTGCCAACCAGAAGGGCTATGCGGACTATAAGCTGCGGTGAGTGGGAGGGGGCAGTGGGGAGAGGGGGAGGTGGCTGCTCCCTACGCAATGCCCCCCTCCACACGCCCATCTCCTCCAGGACAGCAACCTGCTCCTCAGTCCTGTAATGTCATTAAATGACCATGCTGATATTAATTAACAGGCTGTCCCTGCTTAGTCTTGTGGTGCGCTTTGCAAGGCTGCCCGAACCCTTTAGTACTCACACCCCTACGGGCCCCCTTCTACTCTTTCAGGCTGGCCAAAGCCACACTGACCCTCATCCCCCTCTTCGGGATCCATGAGGTAGTCTTCATCTTCGCCACTGACGAGCAAACCACAGGCATCCTGCGCTACGTCAAGGTGTTCTTCACCCTCTTCCTCAACTCCTTCCAGGTGAGTTATGCAGGAGGATGAGTTATGCCGCAGCATGTGTCCCATGCAGATAGGAGGGGTCCCCTCTTTCTGCCCACTGCCAGTGTCATGGTGCCCAGGCGGTGGCCTGGGGAGTCAGTGCCGAGTCAGCTCCAGGCTGTGTGCACTAACAGCATCCATCTCACCCTTGTGCAGCCCAGCAAAGGGTGTGTGGAGCAAAACCCCTGCCATGCACTGCCCCCCAGGCTGAGCTCTAACAGTAGGGGTCACCACTTTGGCAGTCGTACGGCTGGCAGCAAAACTAGCGGCACCGTCACCACCTGCTTCATGGGAACAGAGAAGCTGATGTGCACTTGACTGCTGCACCATGCCCAGGATGTTCTCCAAGCTGGTGTGGGCAGCAAAGGCAGGGTGACCCGCACCCAGGAACCACCTCATGAGACAAAATGCACTGCAGCTCCCAGGGCCACTGAATGCACCAGCCATGGAGAGGCCAGTGGTTTTGACAAGCTCACTCTGTGCTTTCTTTCTCCCCAGGGTTTCCTGGTGGCGGTGCTATATTGCTTTGCCAATAAAGAGGTATGTACCACCTTTACTAGCTTTGCCTTATAGCTAACCCACCTCTGCCTAGAATTTGTGCTCCCTCCCTTGACCTACAACAGTGTGCTAACCACATAGTACAGGCACAGCTGGAGTAGAAGGTACCCAGTCTCACAGCCTAGTYTCTCTTGGCCGTGTCATGGCAGGGTCTGGAACCAGTCACTGCATGAGTGCAAAAGTGCTGGAGGACCATTGCAGCTCTTCCTTCCCCTAACACCAGGCAGGATGACTTGCAGAGGTGGCCAGGCAAGCTGTGCTCTATGCTCAGCCCAGCTCTCTCGAGGTTGCATGTCCTCGAGACAATCCCTCGAGACCAAGCACAATCCCTTTGCTACAGCACTAGTTTAAGGTACTAGAAGCCAGTAAGCCCAAAGACTGGAAATTTCCTTGAGCCCGTTTTGTAATAGGAACTAGGCTAGGCTTGTGTCCTAGCAGCAGCAGGCTTTGCAAACTTGCTTCTTGTGTTAACTGGTTTGTGGGGAAGATGGATGCTCCTCCAGAGCTTGCAGGGCCAGCTTGGTCCCAGAACACGTCTAGTGCCCCAACCTTAGCCTTACAGGTGCCTACAGCAGCAGGTGGGAAGTGTGACAGGGCACTACAAGGGATAAGCCTCTGTGGCATCTCATCTGCTTGCTAGGTGAAGTCAGAAATGAAGAAGAAGTGGCAGCTCTGGAAGCTTGATCACCCAGTGCTCTGCTGCACTCAGTGATGGCAGCACAGTACAGCTACGGTGACCTGCCCCAGAGAGCCAGAGGACCTGACAAGCAAGTGTCATGACCACCAAGGTGGAAGCTACCCTGAAGCTTGCTCTAGGACTACACCACTGTTGTCTGCAAAGGAGCACACTGCAGAGCCTATGTCCCAGCTGTGCCGAGGACCTGGAAGCAAGGCCAAGCCTTAAAGGAAATTGTGCAGCAGTGTGCATCAGGAATGGCTAGGCTGGGAACAGTTTCCAAAGCTGTACTGCATCCAAAAGCAGTGGAGCTACTGCAGGAAAGATTCCTTCCGCTGCAGTCTAGGGCTGAGACAGACACACTCAGCTCTTACAAGACATTGCCATCTCCTCAGAAGAACTTCATCCTGCTTGGGCTTCAGTGCAAGCAGGTAAACCACATGGGGGTGGCAAGCCTGCTCATTTCTACCACTGTCTGACCTGAATTTACAGCACCACAAACTACCTCTGTTGGCATCTGCCAGCCCTGCACACAGGATCTCCCTTCCCCATCAGCACTGATGCCTTGGGCATCTGCAGTAGGCTCACAGCTGGAGACGAAACCTGGCCACTAGCAGGGGGCAAGCAGCTGGGAGACATCACAACACTGCTTGGCCCTCACATTCCCACACAGCATCTGCTGCCAGTTCTGGTTAATAAGCATCTCTTGCTGTCACTTCATTCAGAGGAGGAAAGCTAAAATGCCTTGAGCTGTGCTAAGCAATGCTGCGATGCAGAGCATCACATTCCCGCTCTTGCCCTAAGCAAAGGCCATATTGCTAATGCCTATGAACTGTCTGTCCCAGAGAGAGTCCTCCTGCGAAGCTCCTCTTCATAGGAAGGCGCTGCTTCTGTACCTTCCCACCATCCTCATAACTGGCATAGAACATGGCCTCTCTCAACATCTGTCTCCCTCCTTCTCTCACTGCTGTCTCCAGCTACATCAAACATCAGACTTCCTCCATGTTCTGAGCTCCTCCTACAGCAGAGCCACCATTTGCAATAGGCAGAACCAGCGGAGCAGACATGCGTGTAGATTACTGCAACATTTGGGTGTTTTGTATTTACTCTCACGGAACTCCTTTAAGCGAGAGCAGCGCTGCTTCCTCTTTGGCAGCAGGGGAAAACCACAAGGGAGGGTGAAGGACTCTAGAGCATCAGCCTACAGCAGAGCTGGGAGCTGAGCCTTCACCTCAACAAGTCATAGGCCCAGCATTTTAACCATCTCTTCCTTCCGGAACTGCGAAGTCCTGCAGAGGAAACTTCTTTGGCTTGAACTGTTTCACTGACAAAAAGTTGGCACTTCTAGTCCCAGCTGTGCAACAGATATTAAGATGTTCGTTTTCCTGTAGGACGCCAAAACATTAGCTGCACACCCTTGCCAGCTGCCCTGCTGAACCCCCAGAAATCCAGAACCTGTTCCCTTCCTAGCTCTTCTCAGCAAATCCACTGATCCTGAGAGGGGGACACTGCAGAGACCCCTGCTCACAAGGAGTGCACACTGCAGAGCTTAACAGGAGAGCCCTGTCTACACTGTCCTGGCACACATTGGTATCCTGGCTGCCAGGCTGCAGAGACGTGATACCCTACACAGGGCATCAAAATCAGAGAAGAGCCAGCAGCAAGCACTCCTCCCTCCCCAGAGTATGGCTCAGAGCATCTACCTGTCTCTCCCTGTGGAAGAGAAGTGCCCATGCAGTTCAAGCACTAAAGTTCACTTGCATCTGGTTCCTGCCAGAGAACAGCAGCAGGCAGAGCTACCTCATGGGACTGATTCTGGTACTCTCCCGTAAGAGCTGAGAGCACAGCAGCAGATGCCAACAATGTTCAAGCCCCCTTGCTCTTACCTTCAGTAACAGTGCGCTTCTGAGACTGCGGTCCATATCGTTTACTTTACCTTGCAGAAAGGGCCACACCTCCATGAGAAGGGAGAAAGCAGCTCCGACTCTCCATTACACAGAATTGGCTACAGGTAGTTCTCCAGCTCCAGGCAAGCAGCCCCCTGGGCTTACTGGCAGAGGGAGAGCGTCCTGTAAATGCAATGTCTTAAGGAGGGCTGCCTTGAGCATAGGAAGGAAAGGGGCCATGCCAGGCTCAGCTGCAACTCGGTTCAAGGCTGTAGAGCAAGTCATGCAGGAGTTCTTTCCTGGACAGATACAACCCCTGTGAGACCATTTTGCACATTAACTCTTTTCAGATGTAAATAAATGTTTATTTTTCAGCAAATGGAGCATGCCATTTCTGTCTGCTGAGGGTGGGGAACAGCTCTCAGGCAGTGAGGTAAAGGCAGCAGCATATGGAAGGGCACTAATACTCACTTTGCCACCTAAGCACACACACTCCCAGTTGCAGAGGGTACCCAGCACCCCCGACTCAAAATAAAACACAGTTCTATTCTCTAGGAACACAGTTTACAGAACAAGGAGGTAAATGGCAAAATAACACACTTAAATGGCAGTGATAAATAATACAGCTACCCAAATCATATGTTTTGTAGATGGCTCAGACTGACATGGCAGCACACAGTTTCTCCTGGACAGGAGTTGGATTGCTCTCTGGATGCTTCTCTGCTCTTGCTGGCTGCTGCAGGCTCCAGCAGCCTATTATCAGCATGTGTGTTTGCTACAGGATCTGATGCCAAACCTGTTAGAAGCCACACTGCCTGGGGAAGAGAAAGCTGGTCCTCTTCCTGAAATCACCATTAGTCCCCCTGATGAGCGCTGGCCTCTGTGCTTTCATATGCTCCTCTCTGAAGTGCTGCTCAGTGCAAGATGAAGCTGAGGAGAGGAGACAGGTCACAGTTCTCAGCTCCAAGGGGGAGCTGCTTCCAGCTCTTTCAAAACGGGGTATGGAGACAGAAAATCCTTGCTGCATGCTGAACCACAGCCAGGCTGCTCTAGGATATAAGGATTGTGAGAGCAAGCTCACGGTGCTGCCTACTCTGCTCCACTCCCACCAGTCCAGGCCACAAGTCAGCTTAGTTTGTGTTGAAACACAAAGTGCTTTAGTTTTGGCTAGAAAATGACAGAGATCTGGTTGTTGCTGCCCTATTTAAAACACTTTGTAATAGCTGCTGACTTGTATCCTCTTGGTCTATCTCCAGCAACAGATCAGAGCTTTAGCTGAAGGTCTGGAAGAGCTTGATCACACTAACAGCTCACAACAGTCTCAGACCAGAGCCGCATGCAAAAAAGAAAAAAAATCAGTACTTCATCTTGAGAGCAAAATCCCAGCACACAATTCAACAAGGCCTAAGCTCATTTTTCAATTGCARTACACACAATAACCTTTGCCATGTAACTATGGTCTTTTGGGYGCAAAAAGTGTCAATTCCCAAGTAGGGAGAATGGAGCAGAACTCTTAGAGGAGCTCGTGTTTTGTTACCTACACACACTCTCCCTCTGCAGCTCTGGCACTGCCTGGCCATGTGAGCTCCCGTATCACCTACCTAGCTTGTGTTGCAAGGCTGTCCCATYCATCAGGAACCAGGCAAGGACAGGTAAGCCACAGATAAGGAACTCCTAGAACCCTTCAGCATGCAAGTGGAGGAAGCTGGAAAGAGCTGTATGTATTTGAGTGTCCTGAAAGAAATCAGTCAGGTTGCTCATGATTCAACAACCCTGGCTGCCTCCAGGGAACCAGGCTCCAAAGCAGGGAACTAGAGACCAGGCACCAGAAACAGATTTTTTTTTTTTTTTTTTAATCCAAGCTAGCAAATGCTATTTTATTTAGCCAGCCAACATAGTCTGCAGGACAGCTCAACTTACAGTAGCACCAAATTCTCCCTGCTGCCTGCACAGCCACCTTTTCAGCACTTAATGCTTTTTAAAATCCTGCATTAAGGGATTGCCTCCTTAAAAGAAACACTGTTCTACGAACATCCTGTCCCCAGCGGTCCCTGTAGGGCTACTCTGGAACTCCTTTAAACCTTTACATCTGGGTTCCTGCAGCACMTTTTCTGTGGGACTCCCCTCCTTCCTTCCTATCTACACCACTGAGCTTCTAGCCCACCCACACTTGGCACTCCCATTCCCAGTTCCCCAAGCATTAAAATCCCCAACATGTCCCAACCATGCCCCCCTCCCTCCAAAAACCCCCCTCTCCCCTTCCTTCCACCCTAAGACCTAGCAAAGCTGATCCCAAGTCTGTACACTCTCTCCTTCCTGCCACCCAATTTTCTGCACAGCCTCTCCAGCTCTGCTGAGGCATTGCCAGGCCAGGGCCTTGCATGCTCTCCAGATGCTACAAGGCCCTTCCACTTATTTTTTGCCTCTACAAAAGTCTCCCCTTGTCCCACGGGCTCCTTGCCTTTACTGCAAGTCTGGACTTCCAAGGGAAGCAGCACTGCCAGTGCTGGGCTGGTGCAACCATAGACACCCCCAAGGCTGTGAAGAGGGGAATACACAAGGCCTTGGCGCTCCCCACATTTCCTCTGGCACCAGGGAATGGAGAACAAGGCCCGAAATACTGTTTCCAGTACAGTCATCATGTCCTCAATACTTTGAGGAGCTGTCAGGGTTGCTGCCTCAAGAATTAAAGCCTTCAGGAGAATCAGCTCTGCCACAGCAAAACATTTTTCAGGGTGAAGCCTCCTGCAGCCTTATCCTCCTGCCTGCTGCTCAGCTAGGCATCAGATGCATACATGCACGCACCCATGTCACTGACTCATTTGTTAAACATGGCACACAATTTTTTGATCTCAAGTCTAAGAGTCAGACGTGAGCACAAGGCAATGCCACACAGTTGAGCACACTGCTCTGCACATRAACTGCCAGTAAGGCAGGCTCTATCTGCCTCAGTGTCCCAAGACTGTCCCCAGGAAGCACCAGTCCACCTTTTCATYGGGACAGCCAAGTTGGATGTCACTGTTGTCAAACACAGATTAGCTTTCACGCTAAAAAGTCCCAGGCTGCTGATCAGGAGTTGGAATGGATTTTTGTACTTGGTCATCAGTGATCAAGCTCCAAAAAAAAAATCAGAAAGAAAACACTGTTTCTTCCCCACCTCAGCAAAGGGAAGGACGCTTTTCCAGGCTCCTCAAACCAATCACTCAGAATTAAATCATCGTCCCCCAGGATTCACCAGTACACAAGAACAGAGAATCACTGCRCAGTGCTAGAAGCCATTTTGCTTTAACACAGCTGTCACTGGTCCCCTTATGGCTGCTTGCACACCTCCAGGAGATGCGCTAGTCTCTCTGAGGAGTCAGCCTCTTCTTGCACCACCTGCTTGCACTTCAGAAACACTCACACTGCTGGTGCAAGAATGCCTTGGCAGATCTATTTCCTAACATTGAAGCCTGGAATCCAAGGACAGGCAGTGGTTGAGGACTGAAGTTTTGCACTGTAGCTAGATTTAGGACATGATTTTTACCCATCTCCCACAGGGGACAGACCTCTATCCCTCATTCTTATTCTGCCTGCCTTGGCACTCTGCTGCTTGCCAGAAGCACGGGAGAGTGAACAGTCTCTGGAGCTTTTCCTTCTCTCTCATGTCCTTCCAGGGGCACATCTGCCTTGCAACCACTCTGTGTTGGGATCTTGGCAGTGAAACTTGACTGCCAATGTGTCTGCCATTAGGCATTTAGCACAAAAAAACAAGCTCTTTAGGGCTGAAGAGCACAGTCACAACTCCTGAAGGGGGCAAGAATCTGGACTGAACCAGGGTTGGCTGGTAGGAGGGAGAGGTTTTGAAGGACAGATCTGGGATGGCAAAAGGGAAGACATGCCAGCTAGAGACTAGGGCTGCAAGAACTGTGCAGCTCAGTGAACCTGCAGCCACTACTAGGTCTACTCTACTCACTCACAAACCTGCTCTCTTTATTGCTTCGTACACATTTTTGGGATCAGCTCCTGGACAACTACCAATTCACATGTCACAGGAGGGGCTGCGGCAGGTGTCAGAGGTCTTGGGGAGGATGGGACACAGAAGAGTAACCTGATTAACCTGATTGCTGTGGACAGTCAGCTTGCTAACACCACACGGTCCTTGATGATGAAGGCTGCAGGAAGCTTAAGCTAGATAAACCCTCCCAGCTCAGTGCTTCTCCTGTTAACCTAACCTTTCGATATGAACAATGCGGTCCTGTGAACCGAGACAACAGTGAGGCCTGTAGAGCTGTTGAGTCCTTGTCCTCTGCTGTCCCTTGTTCTCTCAGGCACATTCTCCAATGGCTGAGACCTTCTTCCACATATCTGTCAGCCGCTGCAGCACTCTCAGCCGAACTGCAGTACTGCCAGCACAGCCCTCACGCTCATTCTCCCAGGCACACTTTGCTTCCGGGTGGAACAGTCACCCGACGTCAGTATTCCTGCAGCCATCAGGAAACACAGGACAGTCACCCTTTCAGTAGGGCAGGGTGACAAGGCAGCTAGGGATTTTCCAAAGGGAAAGCCAGTCAAAGGGCACATGCTTAGGCATGTTAGAGTGGAGCCTCAGCTGTGCAGGCTGTGACTGAGCACAAGCAGCAGATGGCTGTGGCCTGCTGTGAGCCCCCTCTATTCCATAGCCCTCCACAGCTGTCAATACTTCCTACTCACCGTCCTGCTTTGTTACGGCTCTAGCCAGCTCTGCCCRCCCTGTCCCAGGGTTTGAAGCCTCTGGAGGTTTTGAGTCACAGTTTGCAGAGCTTTTCCTGAGGACAAACCAAAAATAAAAATCATTAGCATGAACAGGCAAGTAAGTGGCAAAAAAAACAGGCTGCAGACTGTGGTGTTGCTGTTCTCTTGCCTCTCACACTGCCCTCATTCTTGTAGCTTCCAGTGCTCCTTGARCAACAGCCTCTTTGGCTGCCTGTTACTCGGACAAGTTCCCACCACTGGGCAAACAGGGAGCACRCATTAGAAGCCATCTCACAAGCAG
Source organism: Rhea americana (assembly GCF_003343005.1). Taxonomy (NCBI): domain Eukaryota; kingdom Metazoa; phylum Chordata; class Aves; order Rheiformes; family Rheidae; genus Rhea; species Rhea americana. The sequence goes on along the minus strand of NW_028186528.1, from coordinate 244,683 downwards.
CTCTGATAATTGAGCAAGAGGAGAGGATGGTAGCTGGGCCAAGTGTGTGAGAATTGGGGGGGACATACATCCCCTTCTCTTAGCCTTGTTCTGTCAACAGAGGACAAGATGAGAAAGATGCCTACTCAGTGACCAGGGAACTGCACGCTCCTATCTCAGAGGTGGGGAAGAGACTAGGGTCCTGAACTGTTGGGTAACTGGAAGCAGGGCCCACATCCCAATCTCCTATGCAGCTCAGCACAGGGATCAGCTCTCCTTCGCACATCTTGCCCTTTGCTGCAGCTTTGGCCCGTACCTGTGTAGCCACAGGGTATAACAACACATTACACTGACACTAGAGCTTGGCAGTTCAGTGCTCGTAGGCTTGTTTCAGAGCAAGGAGCAATAAATCCTTGCTCTTGGCTAACATTCATCCTCTCAGCAAGGTAGATGCAACCATCCAAGGTCCAGGTATCAGCAGCTGCTTTATGCTCAGCAGTGACGGCATTCCCAGCACCTAGAATCTCTCAGGGGAGAGCATGCCATAACACAGTCCTGCAACCACCATGCTGGAAGCCTGCAAACATGCAGGGTGTGCCTGCAAAGACTCCCACGGCTCCAGTTCTAAGTGCTTTAGTACCATTGAGATCACACTGCTGGGACAACAGGGAGAGCAGRGACTGGGCTGAGCCTGGGGAAAGTTGCTGCTGGGCTGGGCTGGCAGAGCATGCTGGGAGGCACAGGGAATGTAGGACAGAACAGCATTCACACCTTAACAGGAGAACCAGAACTTCTGCAACACAAAGGGAAGGAAAAGATGAAGACTACAGAAGAGTCTGTYCCTAGAAATTTGATCCGCAGAAACACAGCAGAATCTACTTCAGCAGAGGGAAAAAAAATGCAAGAAAATCCCAGCACCAGCATCAGAGTCTGGAGACTTCCCTGAACATGATGGAGAATGTTTAGGTCCTTCCAACCTACCACTGCCTTCAGGACCTGGCCCAGCCATGCCCCYGCTTCAGCACAACAGATACTTCATGTGACCGGGGTTCTCCCTGACCTTACCCATTTCTCCCACACACTCCTCCAGGACAGCTGACAGCTCAGGCAAACTCAGAGACTTCAAGGAAGGYGGCCATGCTTTTAGCCCTTCAAGAAAGAGAAGGAAAGTATTTATAAGTCTGCATGTTCTCAATGACACAGTGGAAACAAGGGTTCGGTGTCACCCTGACACTGTCTGCACCCAAACTGGCTTCAGAAAAGCATTCTGAATTGCATGTTGAAAGAACTGGAATCATCTGTAAGAGGAACAGAGCGGRGTTTTGTTGTTTTTTCTTTCCAGTTCCACCACTTAAGATAGTTAAGATAATGTGCTCGGATTTTTTTCTTCTCCCTTTCTTTCCTCTCTCTTTCTGGACAGGTCACTATTAAGTGAATTACAGATGGATTAAATACAGCGGACGGGAAACACCAAGATGTCCCTGTGTCTTGCTTTTAAACACAAACAGTGAGTTGTATCTCTGGTAGCTTGTCATCAGGCAGCAGAATCATTTGCTGACTCTCTGCAGYAGGAATGCAGTGGACCATCCCTACCCAGTCACACAGTCATTCACACTGCCTCAATATGTTAACAGCACAGCTCCCTAGACTGGGCCAGGGAACYAACTGGAACTTTTGATTTAAACTTCGCTCCAGAGCAGTGTGATAACACATCTGAGGAGCCCACATGCTGCACAGCAAAGTGAAGCCATAGGCCCAYGAAGCAGGACAGTCATTGAGTGTCTGTGCTACAGCACTACATTTTTGGACACAGGCTTATTTGTCAGACCCCAGCATTTACTTACGAAAACGTTTCAGAGAAACTCTGCTCTAGTGAAAGTCCAAAGGCCCTCAATGCCTCAGCTGCTTTATCTGATTAAGAACTCTTACATTAAATTTGAGGGTTTGGCAGCTCAGCCATTTCCAAATCACTTCTAATATTATCCTCTCAGGAGCATAAAGCACACGCATGTGCCTGGTCTGAGGTTTCCCGTTTACTCAACCCCTGCACCCTTTCCCATACTCTGATAAGCTCTTTCTTCCCCAGATGCAGCACTTGASTCTCATCAAGCCACCTGCTCTCACCAGTTCCAAACTGCATCTTCGTGTCCAGCACTCTGCCAATTGCCTGCTCTTGGGTTAGCCGGGAGGACAGCTCCACCTGACAGGACCTGCCAAACAAGATAAAGACCATTAGAAGCACTCTCGTGCACTTCCAAGAACAACATGCCAGTCTCTGCCCTCCTACATCCTGCAAATACCTGCTTGGGGTGCCGAGGGACCGCATCTAACGCCCTGGGTTACAAACTGCTCCTTGTTCCTTCCCAGGTAGAGGAAGACGTGCCCCAGCCAAAGCTCAGGGCGCTCTCCACTGTGCCCCATCTCCACAGCAATCTCTGCCCCTGTCCACAGAGGAGCTGCGGGGGGAGAAGAGAAGGAGGGGGCGGGTTGAGCAGGAGAAAGCCTAAGCCAGGGACTATGCTTGCTTTGCATGAGAATCAAGCCTGATCCAAGGTTTCTAATGGGCTAAGCAAAGCTAGCCCAGGATAGGCATCAGGTTAAAGGAAAAGGGCCATGGATAAAGTTGTCTGGCTAACATCAAGTCATTCATTCAAGCAGTGCAGCCTCAGAGCATCACTGCATCCTTCTACCAAGTAGCCTGGGCTTCAATCAGGAGAGAGAGAACAGTGCTCTACCCCTCACAGTTGGGAAGATTACTTTCCTATCCTTTTGCAWGGCAATCTTAATTTACCCTGGTTCAGAAGTGCACAGACTCCATCCTTCTACTGGGCCAGGAAATATAGCAGTAGAACTAGTGCCAACTTCAAGGACATGCCAGTCCTGTAACTAGATAGAAAGGGGCCCAAGACAGACAGATAACCCAACTGGGGCAGGGAAAAAAGGGCCACAAGAGCAATAAAGAATAGATTAAGGGGTATAAAAAGAGAAAACTTTAAGGCAGTGCTGGGCATGAATGGGGCAGGTTTTTCTGTCAGGTGCCACTAGAGCTGCTAGCAGAGTCCTTCACTAGCCAGGGCAGAACACTGCTAGCCCTTTGACACTATCTGGAAGTTAAAAACTCAGTCCTGCATCCACCTGAGCATCAAGATACACCCTGAAGCTAGTCTCTAAGTGTTCATATAACCATGAATAAAACACTTAGCCCCTTAGTTCKGAAGGAGCTGAGTGCCTTCTCCTTCTAGTTGAAATGGGGCACTTGGCACCTTTGGGAAAGAAAAAAAAAAGGGCCATTTTCTATCTCATGCATCAGATGAAAGACTCACATGTGTCCACATGGCTTTGGCTTGCCAACTGAGACTGTCAGGAAGAATTCAGAATGGGTTCAGATGCCCAATAAGCTTTCCTGCCTTACCTAAGGGACACCTGCAGGAGTGCCAGTATCACCCYGATCTCTGCACAGCCTATATGCCCAGTTTCCAGTAGCCACAGTGGCATTTCCTAGCAATGACTTACTTGATTTGATCCAGTAGGACCCCAGCGTTCTTGGTGATAGCTTGAGCCTCTCTGAGCTGGCACTGGACATCATTCAAGGTCTCATCCCGCTCCATCAAACAGCTCTCGGCCACTGCACGCAGCTTCTGCTCCTGGCACACTTGGCCCTTCATCACCTCCACCTCTTCACACCTCTACAGCAGGGCAGAGCAGAACAGGGACTAGGCTGGGAGTGCTATATATCACCCTTTCACATGCCTGCTCCCAAAAATCCTTGARGCTTCTGCTGTTTTAGTAGTCTAGGCAGTCAGAGGGTTCCTGCAAAAGCACACCCAACCCAATGGGAAGTTGGCCAAGGTTCGCACACTGAACACAGATTTGCCCCACATCAAGACAGTCACAATTCTCCTTCCTCTCCACTTGCAAAGATACTCYGAAGAGCCAATTGCCCAAATCAAAGGAAATCTGTTCACTAATAGTTCTTACAGTGAAGTTGTAAACAACACTGCCAAAAAAAGTAGAGGTTTTAACATCCCCCAGCTCTTTAGTTCCCAAGTAGATGGGAACTACAGGTGTAAAGGTCTTGCGAGCACAGAGCACAAGGACTACATAATCTGCACTTGTGGGGTTGCAGAATCTACTCAACACCCAACRCATCCATTTAAAGTTATGTCTGTGCTTCTACCCCAACCTATTAGAGGCACAACATAACAGTGCACTGCTGAGCACTTACTGCAATGTGATTAGTCATCCAGCAGCTCCTGGCAGACTTCTTACCTTGTGCAGCTGAATGGCCAGTTCCTGCATCTCAGCCTCCAGTCGATCCGCATAGGCCAGCTCCAGGGCATCACTTGGGGGTCGAGCGTTGCTGTGCCAACGGGCAATGGCAGACGTCATTTTCCTCTTGGGTCCAAACAAACTAGTGGGACAATGGCATACACTTCACCTTTGGACTCTAGCCAAGGGGATGCCATGAGGACCTCTGCAACCTACTGGCTCCTCCAAGGCACTGCCAAAAGCAGGAGCCTGTTGCAGCCAACAACTAAGGGATCTCAATGTTGCRTGGAAGACAGGGCCAGGGACAGAAAAGTGCTCACCAGCTAAACTTTGCTGATGAGATACAGTGCATGCTGTTTCTAAGGGAGAAATTAGGAGAATTTTAAGTAAAAATGCAAGAATTACATTACAGCCACTCACGTGATGCCTATTTCYTTCAGATCACTCTCTGTGAGGGTCAGGAAGATTCGGAGGTCAACGTCTTGCTCCTCAAACACCTGCAGATACTTCAGGCACCCAATCTGCTCAAGGAACGTTGCCAGGTCCTGCAGTCCATCCAAAACAAACTTATTTACACCCTCAAACAAGAGCACCACATTTCTTGTTCATCACAAACATCTGCTTCCTCATGTTGCTGCTATGCCTGCCCAGGCTTTTGTAGCACTGCATAACTGCACTTCTCCAGSGTCACACAATGCAACAGGACTGGCCTATGTGCTGCAGCTATTGCATCTTGTACCTACTGCGAGGAATATAGACGTGCCAACATTTCCTCTAGCCCCTACCACAGCCACACTTGGTAGTATGCTCACAGACTGAAAGAATCTGGAATAACCTTCAGAGCAACAGCAACACTTAAGCAAGTAGCTCTTTGTAGAAGYTGCTGTTCCACAAGCACCTGAGCTGGCAGACAAGTATGCCTGTATCAAAGACATTTTGGTGACAAATTCTCTTTTACCTGATAAAGCCAAGAACGAAGCTTAAAAACCCTCAGAGAAATCGCCAGAGCTAGATACAGTGGCATGGTCTGCACTACTTCAGAGGAWGCTTTCTGCCTTAGTTACCTGAGGTCCTGTATAGACAGGGGGCTCAGGAAGAATGATGYGCTGACTAGAGCTCCCAGGTTTCCCAGAGCAGTGTGTCCACTGGCTATCACTGTTGCTGTAGCGGTTCTTGATCTTAAGGCTTTTGGCTTGTTTCCGACTAGGAGGGCTATTTGCTTGATCAGAATCCTGAAAAAGAAAAATCATCCCAGGAAAGGTAAAGGAGAATCATGTAAAGATGCCAGAATCACTAAAATAGTGAAAAAAGAAAGAAAGAGCAGGCTTATTCAGTTCCCAATCACTAATTCAGGCAGCGGCCACAAACACACATATTGAAAACTAGCAAATCCTTTACCAGAAGGGAGGAGTGAAAGAGCTCCAAAGCTGCAGCTTGATATAGGGCAACTGGTCTAGAATGGGGTATGGCTTTTGTAAACCCAATCTCGGAAGCAGCTCACCGAAGCACAGAGCAACACTATGAACCAATAYTCTGAACCAATACAATACAGTGAGTTTTCTGTGAGAAGTGCCTCAGGAAACAGAGGACTTGCATTCAAGCCCTGGAACAGCATCCTTCTCTGTATATATGCCTACAATAAATCAAGAGCTGGCTTTAAGATGTGAGCTGTGACTTGAATCACTGAGTAACCTCCTACTTCTTCCACTCCGTTGGTACTTCACAAATGACAGTATGGCCCTGCTATATTTCTCTAAGCTTTKTGATATTGTTTATCATCTTGTCAAGCTAAAGAACTGGTCCAAGCTCTAGCAGAGAATGTCCCTTCTAGACTGCTAGCTAGATGGCGTTTCCAAAAGAGCTCCAAAGTTCGGGAAGAGAGTACTGACTACCCATCAAGGACCTACTCGGGAGTGACCAAGYTCTAAGGGTTGGCTTCTTCGATCTCTCAGGCTAGTAGCCAATTTGTAATGCCCATACATGGAAACAGATTCTGTCTCTGCAATACTGACTTCCTTCCTGTAGCATGCTTCTACAGTCTCCTGTAGACTAGGGTCATAGCAGTTTGTAGAAGAGTGACAGCATCAGTCAAGCTGAAGGCAGAGAAGTGAAAATGGATATCCCCACCTCATTGCTCTCCAGAGAGCCTTCACTGCTGACCCCCAGGGCTTTGGTCAGGCACTCACTGCTGCTGCTGCTGCTCCTGACGGTTGACAAGTTGTTGGTGCAGAAAACATTCTCCTCTAGAAAGGAGAGGGAAAAACAAAAACAAACCAACCAAGGATCAGCTTCCTTATGTTCAATTCTGATTTTGTCACCCAGTTAATCAGGGAAACCTGCCGGGAGGTGTAAAGAGAAGAGAATCCCAGAGCAAGGCTTCATATATAATATTAATGACAAGATCATTCTGCAGCATCACATGTCTGATCCCAGGCACTAGTTTTCTCCAAGTCTGTTTAATATCACAGAGAACAGGAAGGCTGAGAGAGATGACATAAGTGAAGTTTTTGATAGTAGGGTAAAAAGGAGATTATTACAACCAAGCCTGTACTCCCATTACTAAAAATCTAGAAAAGGCCTTTCCTTGAGCACAGGGCCAATGTAGAGCTATACTGTCCTTTACTACACTTACAGAGCCCACAGATCCTTTCCTCCCTCTGCTCTTTCCATTAGAGCACTACACTCACTGCTTGGAGGACAGAATCAGCACCATCCAGTTTCAGCCACAGATGCAACAATGTGATGCTAAAGAGCCTATGACTGCTGCTGCCTAAACAGGCTAAGCAGATGGGGAAGGGAACACACAAACCAACGGGCTGCACGTGGGCTTGTCCCTCATCCAGGCGTGCACTGCAAGTCAGGTTCTTTTCCAAGACAGTGACTTACCCCTGCTGCTGCTGCTCTCCACATCCTGCTCATTGATTGGAGAGGTAACATCCCGGTTCCGGATATCATCTGCTTCACAGCTGCCATCATCATTGAATGTAACATAGCCATGAAGAGGGACCTGGTCTGTGTGCAACAGAAGGGGAGAACAAGCAAGGAAATTAGGATGCAAGTTATCAGAGGGGCAAAAAGGAAGGGCAATTACCAGCAACCACTCAGGGACTTGAAAAGAATMCAAAGAATGGACTGTACTTTCCACTGGTAGGTTCTATTTAAACAGTACACAGAAAAATTGAGAAATGCACATGCCTACAAGCTCCCTCAGGCAAACACACACGAGATGTACTTTATCCAGATAGTGCCATTGAAGAAAAGTCAMAGGGAAACAGCCTTGGAGCAGAGATGCACCTTACTTACGCTTTCAGCATTTTTCCCCTCTTTACTCCCAGACTATCAAGGAGAAAAAACATCTGTCTAACAGAGCAAAATCAGACTGCACCCCCCCACTTCCCACTAAGCCAAGCACATCCTGTAAAAGCAATCCTTTTGCATCTTTGCTAATACACTGGTAGCAGTCCACTACGATTTCAGAAGCTGGCAGTACTATTTTGGCACAGTTCCTGTCCAAGGGGTAGCATGTATCTGTGCTAAGAGGATTAGAGAAACATTAAATATGCTTCTAAGCTCATATTTGTAGCTATTCTAGACAATGACATAATCAGCTTGAGGACTAGCTATGGTCATGAACACAAAGCAAAACTCATACCATTGCATCTAGGGGTTTATGTCTGAACTAAGACCACCTTCCTCCTCGCCTATTACACAGGTTTTACAATCTCATTTTCAAGCAGTGAGTATTTCAGGTGTCACAGGTGACAAAACTCAGAGCTCTAGGAACAGTGAGTTCACTTTCATTATCACCGATATCTTGGCCTGTTTAACTGCTTACTCCATTATCAGCTTGGGAACTGCTCTCAAGCTTTTAAACCTACCTCCAAAAAGGAAGATGAACTGTTCAAGAGTCAGGGGAATAGTGACTGAGTGAACAACAGCATTTGTTCCACTGATAAGTGAAGCAAACATCAATATCCAACCCTGACAAGGAAGCTCGGGTGTTTAGTTTTCAAAACAGAGATTGTATAGCCTTGTATGAGGGTGTTGCTACCTTTTTCCTGTACAAGCCACACAGAAACCTCCCTCCCCCTTTCAACAAAAGAAGGCACAGAAATAGCTGCAGAGCACTTAGGAGATCAAAAAGGACTCTCAATTTAGCTTTTAATTTTTCTCACCATAGTGAGACTGCTTCTTTCCTCCAATTCCAACTGCTGTTATTTTAGCCAAAGCCTGGGGCCCTTCATGAATGCTGGGACCCTTGGTCCTACGAACAGGTCGCTGTCTCTGGGGAGCAGAACATGATTCATCTGAGGAACTCAAGTCTTCATATTTTCCTGTGGTCAAAACAAAGGCTGTTGGAGGTGTGTTAATTTACCTACTTTATTTGCTACTGGTCCTGGGAAAAAAAAAAAAAAAAAAAGGACAAAAACCCCATAGATTCATTAGGTGAGAAAAGAAGCAGCAGACCAAAATTGCTGGATCCACACTTCTTCCACTCCACCCTTCAAAAAGGACAAGGAGGATCCAGGGAACTACAAGCCAGTCATCCTCATCTCACTCCCTAGAAGTGATAAAACAGCTCACTCTGGATACCCTGCCCAAGCAACTAAAGGACAAGAAGGTGATCAGCAGCAGTCAGCATGGATTCACAAAGGGGAAAAAATCACGCTTAACCAACCTGACTGATAGCCTTCCACAACAGGATGCCTGGCTGAGTAGGCAAGGGCAGAGCACTGCAGGTTGTCTACCTTGACCTCAGCAAGGCTTTTGACACCGTCTCTCGTAACATCCTCAACGGGCAGGCTAATAAAGTRTGGGCTAGATGAACAGACAGTGAGGCAGACTGAAGACCGGCTCAACGGCACAGCTCAGAGGGTTGCGATCAGTGGCACAAAGTCTGCTTGGAGGCCTGTAGCTAGAGGTCATCCCCCCCGGGGTCGATACTGGCTCCAGGCCTGCTCAACTTATTCATCAACGGCCTGGATGAAGGGATAAAGTGCACCCTCAGCAAGTTTGCTGATGCCACAAAACTGGGAGGAGCGGCTGATGCTCCAGAGGGCTGTGCTGCCATTCCGAAGGGACCTCGACAGGCTGCAGAGATGGGCGGAGAGCAACCTCATGAAGTCCAATACAGGCAAGCGCAGAATCCTGCATCCAGGGAGGAGTAACCCTACGCCCCAGCACAGGCCGGGGGGGGGGGCTGTCTGCAGAGGAGGACCTGGGCGTCCTGGTGGACAACCAGTTGGACACRAGCCAGCAGCACGCCCCTGCGGCCACAAAGGCCGGTGGGATCCAGGGTTGCACTGGGCAGAGCACTGCCAGCAGGTCAAGGCAGGTGATCCTTCCCCTCTGGGCTGAGGTCACACCTGGAGTACTACGTCCCGTTCGGGGCTCCCCAGGACAAGAGAGACACGGAGCTGCTGCAGCGAGTCCAGYAAAGGGCTACAAAGATGATTAATGGACTAGAGCAGCTCTCATATGAGGAAAGGCTGAGAGAGTTGGGACTGTTCAGTCTGGAACAGAGAAGACTAGAGGAAATTTTATCAATGTATATGAATATCTGAAGGCAAGGTATAAAGAGGATGTGGCCAGAGTCTTTTCAGTGGTGCCCAGAAACAGGACAAGAGGCAATGGGCACATCCCGAAACACAGGAAGTTCTGTCAGAACATGAGAAATAACTTCTTTACTGTGAGGGTGACTGAGCACTGGAACAGGTTGCTCAGAAAGGCTGTGAACTCTCCATCCTTGGAGATATTCAAAAGCCATCTGGACACAATCCTGGGCAACACGCACTAGGTGACCATGCTTGAGTAGACGGGTTGGGCTAGATGATCTCCAGAGGTCCCTTTCAACCTTAACCATTCTGTGATTCATCCTCAGAAGAATTGCAATTCCCAGGGCATATCAGCTAACATTACCCCTACACAAATAATCACATGCTTTCAAAACACAAGCTTCAGGCTCTGTCTAAAAATGAACGAGCCAAAACATTGCTGTTACCTGGACCCCTGCAGAAGACCTTGGGCACTGGGGCTGTATGCAAGTCTATCAATCCCACAATCTTCGTATGTCCATACTTCATGGCCAGGGTCCGTGCTGTAGCTCCAGTGTTATCTCTCACATCTACTTTTACTCCCTACAGGAAAAAAACATGTTTATCAATGCATCACTCATTATTTCCTTAGCAAAGGAAACTATACATGAAATTCAAGGAGCCAAAAGAATTGTTCTATTTCTTCTAAGCTCATCAGAAATACTGGCTCACCTTTGACATACAGCTCAAGCTCCACTAACTAATCCCTTGTTGCCTTCCTAACTATCTAGTCTCTCCAGTCCCAGAATGCCAATAAGCCCAGATATTCTGTTCTTGGGCACTGCCACTGGGAACTAGTCTGTTTTATCCAAAATATGTTTCAGCATTGTTGCTTCCTTCTGGAAGCAAGCTGAGCCAGTTAAATGGGATATTAAAAATGTACTTTGTAACATCAAAAGACAAGAATGTCCACAAGCCTTAGGACAGAGGCACAAGATGCCCACTAGCCAGAGCGCACACAAACCTGTAGACACAACACCAGGGTAATTGCATTAGTTATTTACCAGTTTAGCCATTATTTAGTCAAATCTGGACAGTTAGATTTCACTCCTATTCATGTAAAACCAGTGTACAATTAGAGCACTGGCATTCTGAAAACATACTTCCAGGACAATTCTGGAAGCCTTGACCTTCAATCAGAGGTGACTCATCAAGAAACAAACATAACACTAAGTAGTCTGGTGTCAAACGCCCACTTCTTCCACAATGAGGCATGGAACCATGGATTTGCAACTTCACGAAAACAGTCAAACACTTACATGATTGAGAAGGTACTGAACAATTATCTCATGGCCAGAAGCAGCTGCTTCCATCAGAGGAGTATATCCATACACAGGCTCCCTAGAGAGAGACAGAGGAAAAACATCCACATAGGCTGAAATCAAAGATGATTCACACTTGAGATATTAGAGACATCTTTTGAGATTAAATACTCCTTACTTGCAGTTGGCATTTGCCCCATTGTCCAGCAAGAACTTCACCATCTGCTGATGTCCAGCGCTGGTACAGTGAAATAAGGCTGTCCAACCATGAATATCCTTCATCTCCAGCTCTGCGCCTTGCTTCAAGAGAACAGAGAACGTTCTTTACTGCATCCCCTCTGCTGGGTCTGTTAGCCACTGTCCCTCTGTGCTGCGATACCAAGGAAGTTCAAATCCCTGTCAGGAAGCTGAACTCACAACAGAGCAAAAACTGCAGCTTGGTCACAACTGATGGAAAATTCTGCTCTTTGTAGATGTAAACCATGTAGTGATGGCTTTATCTATTTATTACTGGATACACACCTGGAGAAGGAAATAAGCAACACTTTCATTTCCACAGCTGGAGGCCAGCATGAGCGGTGTCTGCCCTTCTGGTGTTGGGATGTTGACATTCACTCCTGCTTCCAGCAGCAGATGCACAATGGTGTCATGACCAATGTAGGAGGCATACATCAGTGGGGTCCAGCCACCACAGTTCCTCTTATTTAAATCCAGATCTCCACTAAACAACAGAGAAAAGAATTCTGCTGAACCACTGGCTTGAAGCTGTAGATCATAGTAGGTTCCTGTAGCTTCTTCCTACCATCACTGCACTGAAAGAAGGYTGAAAAAAAATCTAGCACCAAAGCCTTGTCCACATGGGAATTCTTACCAGCTGCAGAACAACTTCCACCCAATAAATGAGGCAATAGTTTTCACCAGAAGATCTAACCCTTTCAACCTTGTGTCTAAAAACACTGCAGAAGTTTGTGATGTACCCTTGTCCCAGTTTTAGGCAGACCTGTACGACAGCCAGCAAAAAATCATAACTGAAATTAAGTAACAACAGACCGGTACCCTCTCTAACCCTCCTTACCGTTGAATACACTCCTGTACCACCTCATATTGGCCAACGGAGGAGGCTGTATGCAAGTCCAAGGGAACGTCCAGTTCTTCCCGACAGATCATCTGACTGACTCCATGCCACATAGAAAGGCTGCGGCTCAGCAGCTCCGACTCACTGGCTTCGTCACTCAGCTCTGACATCCTGTCCTGAGCAACCAAAGCAAAGTGGAACTCTTAGCTGTTCTCTATACAACACGGCATCGCCCTTTAGCTCTACAGCTCCAAGAGGCCACGAGCTTGGAAGTGAGGTCAGCTCAGAGGTACGACAAGTCAAATTCCTACCTCCGCCTTGATCCCCTCCTTAGCCAGCTGTAGCCTGGAGCAGTAAGACTTGCTGAGGAGGTTTGCTGCTGGTAGTTTGCTGCAGTGGACTCTGGGATTTGTATACACTAGAAAAATAAAAGTCAACAATACTAAGAAATCATCTTTTAAATCTGGTTTTAAGATTTTGGAAATGTTGTCTGTCTTTCTTCCCCCTTCTAATCAAAATTTGCTGAAGGCAACTTTTGAAAACCCTTGTCAAGAAAAGACATAAAACTTACTTAAGGGCTGACAGTATGCTTAGTATTTTACTAAAGGACATGATTTCTGGTCCATATGGTTTATAATTCAGAGAATTAAGAATTTATGCATCAGGAGAACACCAGGAACATTTGTCTTTTGCTGCAGAATAGCCCTGCTTAAATTACAATGAAGTCATTAATAACAACTATCAACTGCTTTCAAAAGTAGTTCATATCACCTGAATAGAGCAGACACTTCATTATGTCATCAGGCTGTCAGTAGGTTGTTTTTACTGTTTTATTGTTTCAGTACTTCACAAGCAGCCTAGCAGTCCTGTCACTGTGAATCTTGGAAATGGCTGAAACACACTTTGATCAGCAATGCACCTGCCCATTCATTATCTGAGCGYGTCCACCGCACACAGTAACTTAATTACAAACCTAGCACAGTTTCAYAACTGCCTGAAAGGTTTATTTTCCATCCATAGCCTTGGGGAGCAATTGCGTATTAATCACGTTAACCACTCACAGGAGAACGTTCCTGTTTGGCACTTCATAAAAGCTGTGTGACACAGCTGCATCTATCATTTGATGTCTTCAGCTGTRGTTTCAGGCTACATCCAAGTCAATCCAACAGGGAATGCTTTCCCTTCCCTCTAGTCTCACCACCTCTCATGCACTAGCTCTGGATTTTGCCTGATCCTATCAYGTGTTACATTGGGCAGCTAAGCCAGCAAAGCCTATTCTTTTTTCTGGTAATTTCTTGACAGTTTATCCCCTCAGACTGATTCATGGAGGGGTCACGCAAATGCCAAATTTGGCATCAGCGAAGAATAAAGAAGAGCAGGAGGATGTTTTTTTCAGCAGTAGTGGCTCTTTAGATTGCCTCAGCTGTAACATTTCAAGACCATCCTTAGATTTTCTAAAGAATGCTGAGCCCTTTTCTTGCAACCACCAGCCCCTTTTCTTACAAAAAGAAAAATGCCTTTAACTCCCACTCCCTTCACTCCCCAACTGGATCTTTTCTCACAAAAATTTGCCTTTTTTCCTCCTTCTTCTGAAGTTTAAGATTATAAAAGCACCATCCATTCTACCTAATAAAGATGTGCTAATAATAAGTGATTCATTTTTTTAAATAATATCTGTAAAGGCATATATTTTACCTAATAATAGCTATTTCTATTATACTTGCAACCCAAAGGCAAGAATACACAAGGCTGAACACAAATAAGAGAGCCTACATCCTGAACACCTCACAACCAAAATACAAAGAGATATAAATGGGTATAGCTGGATGACAGGGAGAAGTAGGAGTGTTTCTTATTGCAACAGATTAAAGSTACCATTGGAAGGCGGAAAAGTCATGTTCACAGTTAAAGTAGGTAAAACCCATGACAACTTGGGGAAGTACATTCAGATAAAAAGGAAGCTCCTCATCTTCTCTCCAGACCTCCCTGTTAACTGGCTACATTAACTATAAAAATTACAGATGTTTGGTCTTTACCAGGATGTTGGCAATATTGACACAAAAGGTTGTGTGTGAGAACATTCAACAGAACAGAACGTCCAAGACTCAAGTCTCCTTCCTGCTGTTCCCACCATGCTCTAACTGCCTACATCACTGCTCCTCTTACTGTGAGATTTCACCCAGGCAGACTAAGCTGSAGCATGATGTCAGCTGCACAGGCATCTGTGAAAACACAGAGGCAGAATCTAGAGAACTATAAAAACCTTCACATCCCTAAGAACTATATCATACTATGCGTATCAGGGTTGTCTARGCTAAAGAAGGGAAGACAGAAGTGGGCACGTGATAACAGCCTTCAAATTCRTAAGAATGATGCTGCAGACTAGGAAAGCAGAGAAATAATCTGTTCCTAGTGGCCATAGTGAATATGACAAGATGTAATAGGCTTGAATTATAGCAAGGAAGATTTTCGTTAAATACCACAGAAATCATTCTAAAAGTAAAAACAACAGTACTAGAATAATCACCACTGGAGAATTGAGAACAGGCTAGACAGACACCCCAGGCTGCTCTTGCTTTGCAGCTGAGTAATCAACTTGACATTCCTTTGCAAACTTACCCCTGTRAGTCTGTTTATTATCAATCATACTTAATATATCAACACCTAACTATTTACCATGGTCAGAGCTCTACTGTGCAGACTCAGTGCAGACAGTGAAAAACAGTGTTTTAAATTCAGAGAGAGTTTGGCTGTCAAAGCAAATAACGTAACTAGAAGGTAGCGAAAGTGAAATACAACAACTTATTATGAAAAATCACAACAAACAACACCTTAGTATCCCTTTTTGGAGGATAAGGCTAGGAAAGAATAAGTGTCAGTATATAGAAAAAGAGGTAGAAAAGCAATACYAAAGGAAGCAGGAGGCAATTTGGGAAGAAACTGGGGCAAACAGCCCCCGTCACAGAACAAAGTCCAGCACTGCATGTTAACCACTTGCCCATCAGTTACTGTCAAGCTGCACTAACACTGCTAAAATCACTTGGAAACTCTTCCCCAAGCATAGGTAATGAGGAGATAGCCACACAGGCCCTTCTGTGGCAAAAAACACCTCTCCAGGATAGTTCTATTACAGATGCTGGTGGAGTTTCCAGCTGAGCCACCAAGCTGATCACGTGCTTCATTTCTGCTTCTACCTTTGCCATCTCCACTAAACTCAGCAGCAATATATCAGAAATAAGAAGCCTTGTAAAGGTTCAAACAGCTCAGCTGTAACCAGCTTAGCCACCACAAGCAGCACTCCCAGAGCTGTGACATCTCATAACTAGACCATTGCTTCTGATTGGAGGTAGGCACTCCCACCACATTTGTGGGAACTGCATTGGATTTCGTGGGATTCATGATTGTAATTTAGTGAGTATGCGAGGAGTATTCCCACAGCCTGAGCGCTGGCTGAGGACCCAGCACACCTATGCTCAATCCTACACGTGCCTGCGAACAAGTCCCTGGGCTGCTCTACTCCTCACCTCCAGTGCAGGCATGAGGTTCACAGAGGCATTAAAACAAACGCTGAACTCAAAAAATGGCAGACATCGTCTAACCGAGCCTGGTAAGAGGAMCTAAAACACCTCAAGAGCCGCGCTAGGAAGCACGTTGCCCGGGACGGCGGCTCCCCACCGCACGGCGCAGGGCCGAGCCGCCCCCGGGGCGCCCTGCCCTCGGGACGGCAGCTCAGCGCGGCCGAAGAGGGACAAGCTCGGGTGCAGCCTTCAGACCGGCACCGCCAGGAGCCTCCGCCCGCACGGCCAAGCGGCTCCCGAGCGCCTCAGCCCGCGCCCGCCCCCGCCGCGCCCCGGCTCCGCCGCGGCCTTCCCGGAGCGCTGCGGCGGG